>NC_066618.1:199620229-199745634 GCF_025201925.1 Gopherus flavomarginatus
TCTTTTGTGTCCCAGGCCATCTTTTCAATGACATGCTAGCTAATTACAGAGAAAACTGTTTTCCCCACATGAATAGAAAGGAAGTAGAATTCGGCAATGGAATGTCACAGGGTAGCTAGCTGTCTGAAGGAGAGAGACACCCAGCCTGGCTCCCAAAGGAGAATGAGGCAATCCAGATCCACTCGTAACTAGCTAATTACCTACCCAAAAGTTAACAAGTTAGGGAACACATGGCCTAATAAAGGCTTATGAAGGCTCAATCAAAAGGCCTCAGAAGACAGAGAGAAAGCTCCTGAGGAGATAGACTTCTCAGGAGAGTTGTTTTTAAAGAGCTCATCAGGAAAGGTCCTCCTGGAAAGAGCAGGTTCTAAAAGAAGCAAAGTGCTAGGGTAGGCTCAGTCCCAGCAAAAGGATTTTATCCAGTTGTGTTAAGAGGTCGAGGTCATTGGGAACTTTACGCTGCTCCAGGGTGGAGTTGTAGCATTTTCACCTCTGCAGGTTACCTGAATCCAGAGAAGGTACCCTTACCCAGGTGATATTAGGAGGCAAGACTCCATAAGAAGATTCTGGATCTAAAGGACCTTACTAGTGAAGAGCCTAGATGGTGAAAAAGGAGGGACTCAGATAGAGGCAGACTAAGATTAACCCTTTCCTCCCATCCCGCACAACTAGGATGCTGAAGTGAGGCTTGTTTGCATACATGTCTGGCCTTTGATTTAATAAACTAGAGCCCTGCAGGGGCACTGTTCACTATATACAAGCTTATGTACAAGTGAAATCATTGGTAGCCAATAGGAAGAAACTGAGGCAGGGATGCAGCCATGGTTCTGTATCAGGGCATTCCAGGAGCTAGTGCCCACTGTAACAAAAAACACATTACCAGCAAGGTATTGGTAATTTGGAGTGAGTTCAGAAAAGAACAAAAAAAATGAACAGGAGCTGGAGGGAGTGACTATGAAGGAAGACTAATAAAATTGCATGTGTGCAGTAGAGATTGTAAAAATGCAGAATTTCTGTTCCATGGAAAATTCCAATATTTCAGAATATTTTGTGTCAAACTGGAACAAAAAGTCAAAACTTTGAAATTCCCCAGGAAATAACATTTCTGAGAAAAAGCATTTTGATTTTGACATTATTTTTATATCTTATATTAGTTTTAATTTTATTTTATAAATTGCTTTAGAAAATGTTACTCTAATTGTTTTGATTTTTGGTAATTGGTATTCTAATTTGTTTTGTAAATTGGACCTTGCTTTTCTGAACTGATATTCTGACTGGTCATTTTTCAGTTGCTGTTACTAGTTTGATAATTGAGATACATAGATTTTAGATTTTCAAAATAAAAAATCAAAGTGTTATGTTCCAATAAGGTTGTTCAGCTAGTCTAAGTGATCACTAAGAAGAACCTTGCTGTCAGCAAATAGTTGATGGGCTATAAATATCAAGAATGGAGATTAAATTATTAAAGTGGCATCCAGAGGTAGGACTTTAATTATCAAACTGAATAAATTCCCCAACAGAGGGAGGGGAATACTTGAGAAATAGTCTTCCAAGGAAAGCACTGGAAGACCCAGCATTTGAGACTTTTAAAATTAGACTATATAAAACATTAGAAAATGTATTTTAGAGAATGGTCCCACTCTGTCAGTAGAGCTGGACAAACTTTTCCACTGATATCTATTCAAATATTGATATAAACATTTTCTTTTTTACTATGTTCACTCTTCTTTTTTTTGCTTTCCGTGCATGAATGTACCCACAGGAATGCTCACTAAAAGGAGAATTTAAAGCTAATATTGGAAGATATTAACAGAAAATTATTTTTTAATTCTTTGGTGGAAATGTTTATACCAAGCACTTAATTCTAATACTCATACTCATCCAGTCAGGAGACCAAAACATACAAAGCGACCTATTTGTACTATCAAAACATCTTATCTGTTGACATTTCAGCTATCATATATTTACAACAGACTGCTTGTAAATAAACTGTAGAGCAGGATTATTCATGGAACTTTGGTGAACAATTTCAAATAATATATACTTTCAAGATAATCATGGTATTGCAGAGAAAACACAAACAGTAGGTGAAAAAAGATGAGTCAGTACACACATGTACTATTTGCCAAGCACTAATTGGCAGAGAAATAGATTAGATGGTCTTGTCATTCTTTTCCATTTCTAACTTACATGAGTTATTAATAGAATTTAAATTATTTTTTCTCATGATAATAATTGTTGCCACCTCTTCTAATTGTATGTAGTGGAAAGTTACTGTTAGACACAAGCTGATGTTGTAAGTGATTCCTCTGAGCAACGAATCAACATGTATTACCAGGTTGCTAGACTTAATCCAATATTATAAAAACATGTAAGGTTAAAATTTTTAAAAAGAGGAAATGTTGCACATGTGAGGAAAACTAATGCACCCCAGCAATATTTCTGCATAGGCAATAAATTATTGTTGCTTGTGCTTTTAATTTGTTAATGCTATGCTTAATATCAAATTATTGTGCAACAAAATAAGAACACAGAAACACCTTTTGTCATCCTATGCTTGTCACTGCATCTGCAAAAAACAATACCTAGTTGCCTAACCGCCAGGGCCGGCTTCAGGCACCAGCCCAGCAAGCAGCTGCTTGGGGCGACCAACGATGAGGGGTGGTACGTCCGGGTCTTCAGTGGCAATTTGGCAGTGGGTCCCTTACTTCTTTTCTGAGCGAAGGACCTGCCTCCAAAGAATGAAGTGGTGGCGGTAGAGGTGCAGATCGCGATCGCAGCTTTTTTTTTTTTTTTTTTTTTTTTTTTTTTTTTTTTGGCTGCTTAGGATGGCAAAAACCCTGGAGCCAGCCCTGCTAACTGTGCACTCAATTAGATATTTTTCCATGTATAGTTATCAAATTAAAGCTTTACATTTGCAATGCATTGTAAATTTCTTGAGTTATTTCATAAAGCCCAGAGCAAAATCTTTACTTGAATATGTATGTGAAAAGTGCTTGCACACTTGCCAGAATTAATGTTTTGTTTTAAAGAAGTAGTGCAATGTTGCAATCTGGTATATACAGGTTGAGCCTTATATCCACATGGGTTTCTAAAGAAGTTACTGGTGCTCTGCACAAGTTCAGGGGTCAACCAGCACAGATCAAATTGAAAGAGCAAGTCTTAGGTCTGGTCTACACTTGAGAATTGTACTAGTATAACTATGTTGGTTAGGGGTGTGATTTTTACCGATATAGCTATACCAGTGCAAGCCCTAATGTGGATGCAATGATATCGGTTTAAAGTTTCCCTTACAATATGGGAATAGCTGTAACAATATAAAGCACTTTTACAGAAATATAATTGTGTCCACAAGTGGTTTGTACTGCTTTAACTACACCAGTATAGAATTATTAAGAAGGAACACAAAACTAATCCAATGGTGGGCTTGCTGACCATATAGTGTTTCATTATGTAAAATCCCCCTGATTTGAACTGGACCTTTGTGAACAAATTGGTTGTAAAGAAAATCAGTACAGTTGGTGCAGTAGAGATGATAACAATACAGTGATCCTCTCTGGCCAAATCATTGAATAATACAGTTTCTCATCCACCTAGACCCAGATATGCTGGTGTTTGAAGGGAACAGAAGTATGAGTACAGCTAAACCATTGTTTCCTCAATTATAGGTCACAATCTGTCAAACAAATAAAAATCTGCAGGCATGGAGCTACTGCTCGGGAAAAGTAAACACCTAGTGAAAGACCCATGTTCAACTTTACTGAGCTCCCAATTGCATGGTGAGTGATGAAATTACATAGAGGCAAGTGAAAAATTATCTGACTTAGTATTTTCCCAAACAATTTTTCATTGTGCATGCTGTGATTCCATAGACAAATTAGCTTCTGACCCTCCTTCAAAACTCATAAACTTGGAGATCCAGGGACTGCTTTTCTTCTTAGGGTATGTCTAACTTGGGTTGAAATAGCAGTGAAGATACAGGTTACACTGCTCTACAGCCAAAATGGTTCTGAAATAAATGTAGTCCAACTTTACTAATTCTGGGTCACTGAGAACGAAAATGATGCTTAAAATTGTTGATTGGCTCTAGTTTTCAAGATATGCTTTTGGGTCAGTATATGCGACCCTTGACTTGGGAATGGCGGAGGATAAGTGAGTTATAAGGGAAGGGATCTCAATTTAAACCAGAAATGACTAAATACATCTTTGACTGGATCTATGAATAAATCTATGACTGGGTTTGGACAGTACTTGCTTTTTAGGCAAAACAATGAAAGATGCAATCTGAAGCTGGTATTGCATCATGCATGATATGAATTGCATCATGTTATTTCTAGAAGTCATGGATGATGCAATCATAACGAAGTTTACATCACTCTGCTGAACAAATTGCCCTATATCAGCTCTAGAAATCATACAGTGTCGTGCTCTCTTCTTTGTCAGTGTTTGATTTTGCAAAGGGACACATTTCTGTTAGCCAAAGTGAGCAGAGATGCCTCGTACTTGTGTGAACAGTGCAGATAACTTCTGCTATGTTTGTGGTGAAGTGACTTTTGCATCACAAAAGCACAGTATAACCACTATGGTTAAGAAAGCCTATCACCTTTCTTTTGGCTGCAAAATTGGAGATCAGGACAAGAGGTGGGCCCCACACATATACTGCAAGACTTGTGCAACAAATCTTGGCCAGTGGTTGAACAGGAAAAGGAAATCTATGCCTTTTGCAGTGCCAATGATTTGGAGAGAGCCAACAGATCATACCAGCAATTGTTACTTCTGCATGGTGCCTCCAGTTGGGAAAGGTGTGTCAAAGAAGAAAAAGTGGACTGTGCATTATCCAAACATTCCATCAGCTATACGCCCAGTACCCCACGGAGAAGGACTGCCGGTTCCTGATGCACCAGAATCCTTCTCACTTGAGTCAGACGAGGAAGAGGAGAGGATGAAACTTCTGGTCCTGAACCATCAATGTCACAGGACCCACATTTTCTCCCATCCTCCTCCTCTGAACCACACCTCATAACACAAGGTGAACTGAATGACCTTGTCAGGGATTTGGAACTACCCAAGAGTAAGGCAGAGCTGTTGGGCTCCAGACTACAGCACTGGAATCTCCTGGCAGGCTATCAGGGCAAATGAAGCCCATCAATGCTTGCAGACTATTGCTGGACAGTGACAAGAGATGCTCCATTTAATGAATACAAGAGACAAGCCAAGAAGCGCCGAGTAGACACTGAATAGGATTAAACTATGTACATAATAGTTTTTTTGCCTTTTGTTTCATAATAAATTTTATTGATATAACCCTTTTGCTGATTTTTAAAGTGTTACATAAACAGGACAGGTGAAATATTATCATGTAAAGCAACCATAAACACATGAAAAGACCTAGGTTTACAATTTATGATTAAAACTCTACTATCTACACAATATACATAGACATAAAATGTAAAAACTTAAATAGCTTAGAAACAGTTGTTTTAATTGTCATACTTGAATTCAGCACATCAAAATACATAATAAATAGCACATTTTATCTCTGAAGCAGACGACTTCTCAAAAATTGTAGATCAGTGTTATTAGCTCAAGTTCAACAGCAGGCTCCACAATCAGTTTGTACTCATGCTGCTAACCTGAGTTAAAAGACAAATTGATGTTTTCACTGCTATTTTCATCTGTTACCTTTTTTGTGCTGTGTAGACGGACCTACCCATCATTATGCTAGAGTAAATCAGGAATAGTTCCACTGACATCACTGGATTTACACCAGTGTCAGTGTAAATGAGAGAAGAATCAGTCCTCCAGACTTTACTTTTCTCATTTACAAGGCTACCTAGATAGGTTTATTTATATGATGCTGTAACAAAAGATAATTAACATTCATCCACACCGACATGCTTTTAGTTCCTCTGGAGTCTCCAGCTAATGTTTAAATATGGATCAGCAAACAGATAATTATCTTGTTCATTAGTTGTCAGAGCTGCGCCAAGAATAGGAGCCTTCCAAAGCTAAAGTTTTATTGCTTAGGTGTGAAAACTTGGTATACCGTGTGAATTGGAGGTGGCAATTGCTGAGGTAGTCATTACAGACTGTTATAATTTTAGAGTAGTTCCACTTAAATCAATGGAATTATTCTGGATTTACGCTGTTGTAATTAAGAGCAGAATATAATTCACTAAATTTATCTGCTATGGATTAAATCTTCTAGGCTAATTGTTAGATGTAAAACTAAGTATGGAACATTCCAGTATATACTGGTGGTGGTTGATAATACGATTCTTGTTTGTGTTACTACATGTAACAAGTTGACAAAGTGAATTTTGAATGCAAGCGAAATGCATTCTCTGTCTGCATACTGTTCTGGCTCTGTGTGTAAGGAAAAGCATGTTTTTAAAAACAAAAATCAAAACTAACCTACAGGCCTGATCCACTATTCTTAATTACTCTCTTATACCAGTTTTACAGTTGTGTACTTCCACTGATTTCAATTGAAAGCTGAATCGGGACCTTTAGTTCTATATTATAATATTGCGCCAGGGCTGGATCCAGCGTTTTTGCCATCCCAAGCGGCAAAAAAAAAACCCACCTGCGATTGGTAGCACTTCAGTGGCAGCTCTACCGCCACTGCTTCATTCTTTGGTGGCAATTTGGCGGCAGGGCCTTCCCTCCTTCCCCATCTTTCCATTGCCCTCCCAAAGCACCTGCTTGCTGCGCTGGTGCCTGGCGCTGGCCCTGGCCACACCTCATATCAAACTGTTGGTTGTTACTGTTAGACCCTCCCAGGATGGCTTGATATGTATAAGTATTGGGCTATGAGAACATATCTTGCATTTGCAACAACTATAAATGTTCATTACTTGATTGTGTAGCAGTATTTTTAGTAATATTGAATACAAATATAAGCACATATTTTTGTTTCATACCAGCACTCATTAAGTATTTGAAAAATCCTATCTTGTGGTATTAGCTGGGGGGAAGAACAACATAAGTAAATGCACATTTTTGCAAAGAGAAATGTAGTAGGCAGACAAACACAATCTCAGACACTTAAAGCAACTCTAATGGTATTGGTGAGTATTTCCAGTTTAACTTCTTATTCCTGTTATTTCAGATTTAACTTCATTGATTACTCTTTATCATTTAAAAAAAAAATCCTCAAAGCTCCATATTACTAATGCACCTGTTAAAACAACATGAGGGAGCATGTTTAGTTTAGTTTCAGTTATATGAACAAATAGTACTACAAGTAAATGTGATTTTACAAAAGACATCTGGGGCACTTTCTGCTAACTTAATCCTAGAATATTTTAAATGTTTAGTATTTAAATTGTCCATAAATTAGCTTTTCAGCACCATGGAAAGCTCTGGGTTTTTCAGGTCTAGAAGCACGTCAGACCTCCATTAGGTGTGCAATCTTGACCACTGTAAAAGTGTTCATAGAAATTGGAGGGCAAAAACGACCCATTTGGTTATTTAGTCCATTACCTTGCCAATGCAAGATTGTTTCTGACAGTACAAGTGTCTTTTGCCAGGTTAGTTTCCAAATCACTACAATACTGTGGCTCTAACTATTTCCCTGGGGGACTATTCTACAACCTTATAGAGCTCACAGTAAGAGAATGTGTCTTGATATTCAGCATGAATTTTCATTTTCTTCATTTAAACCCATACTCAGGATATTCCCTTAGTGCATCCTGAACAATTCCCTCTTCTACCTTGGTTATCCTCAGCTTTCAAACGTTTATAGACTTATCAGATCTCCCCAGACATCACATAACAAAGCATACTTAGTTCTTTAATCTTGCTGTTTTTGTTTCTCTATTCTGAATCCTTTCTATTTTATGGAATACAACTCAGCCCTGTTAGTGTAGATTCCCATGTACATTTCACAGAAAATGTATATGCAATTTCTTCATAAATCACTTGCTTAGAAAGCCATAATCCCATTCACAGAAATATATGGTGTAGATTTCCATTACTACTATTACTGGAGCTAAAATTAGAACATTTATACTTAATGTACGCCTAATGTACACTTAGATCTGCAAGTCAGGAGACCAATGGAGGGAGACCGCTGAGTTTCACAGAACACAGCTTCTGCATAAAGATTGTTCTGTTATAGAAGCCATGAGACACCAATGTGATCCTTTTTTTTACTATTTGTACTTCCCTGGATGTAGCAATAGCTGCCATGTTCTCCATATGTATTAGTAGGAATAGACTGGTGGTTGGTAAATGTATGGAATGGCTCACAACACAGCACAGGAAAACCTTAATGTTGCTTTTTGTAGAATCTGGGCCAGATTTCACCACTGCACTCGGACACAATTGTCTGGTTAGCTGGGTTGATGGTTGCTTTGGACTGCCAGAGCTGCAGAAAAGCAGAAAGAGCATACCAGTGAACTGGGCCCTAGATTTGAACCCATTGACCACCCTGCACTACAAGCAGGGTGGTCATTGTCCAGGCTTGCTGGAGGAAGGCAGTAGCTTTATGGCGGGGCAGGGGTAGGGGGAAACAAGGTCAGAAACTGCTGCAACGTGGGTGTGTGTTGGTCAGCTCTGCAGCACTGACTCACCCCTGGAATGTAAGGGCAAAAGCCTTTAAAGGTGCAAGCTCTGGTGTTGGAAACCCCTTTCTCCATGCAGCAGGCGAGGATCCAGGCATGATGGGTGGCATGGGCTCCACCTGGTCACAGGAGGGTGAGAGCAGAGAGAACAGGGGGAAGCTCCCCACTTCCATAGAGAGGAACAGGCTCATTCTGGGTAGGAGCTTCTCACAGGGGGCATGTCAGCTAGTGTGATTGCTTAGTGTTAGATCAGATCACAGGCATTGGGAGAGGGAAGGGGAGAGGAGGCGGCTCAGTTCCCTCTTGTTCCAACCCTGCTTTTACCAGATGCCTGGGGAATCAGGTTTTGCTTGGTTCCTGCTGTGGCCAGATTAGCACTGGGAGAAATGTACCTTCACTGGGGTGGGGGTAGGGGGTAACAAACAGGCATGACAGACAGTTCTAGTGGAGGAGAAAGGATAAATGGTGGCCCAGGGGCGGGCTCTCCAAGCCAGGGGCAAGGGATTGTTACCAGGACGGGGTCGGGGAAGCCCATAGTGGTGTGTTAGATCACCCAGCGCAGCAGGGGAAGTAACTACACATGCAGGTGAGCAGGCTGTGTTAGATGGTGGGTTAGTCAGCAGCCATTTGGACCAAGTGGTCAGTGAGGTTGTTTCTGAGGTTGTTTCCACAGCACTGCTGGGCTTCCAAAGTGCACTGGGCTGCCTAGAACCACAATGTTCTTCTACACTGAAACAGGAGATGAGGGTGAGGCTGACTCCAGGGGTAAGTGTGCTTTGCAACAGACAGAGGTTGCGGGGAGAGGTGGCACAGATGATATCCTGCCTTGCAATATGACAATTTGTGGTGGTTGCATGGGCCTCAGGGAGATGCAGGATCTGGGCTCAAATTGTCCATCTCAGAGGGTACTTGAGGGGGATGGGAGTGAGCCTTGCAGGGTAATATATAGGCTAGGGCCAGGAATGGGAGTCCCAGAATCCATATCAGACCCTGCTGGAGACACTAATGGTGTTGCACAGCTTCTGCAAGCTAATCTGAAGTTGTTGTGACAGTTTTAGGCATCTGTGCATGATGGATCCGGCCTGGGTTCCAGGGGAAGCCCAGCATGGGCACTAGTCTGGGAGTCGAGACACAGGCACATGGGGCAGACACCCCCCACCTGGGGGCAGAAGTGTGTTTGAAACCCCTGGGCACGTATCAACTCACTGGTCGTTAAGACAGATAACCTTCTGGAATAGAGTTGAGCTTCTTGGGGTCCTGTGGGGGAACGAGGAGGCCCCATCAGTCAGTCCCAAGTATGGTTATACTGGGGTGGGTGACCCAATCGGAGTTCACCTGCTCAGTACAACTAAGAATAAAGTCCTGAGAGGGGGATATGTGCATATATTATCCCTCTTGCACAGGGAGGTGTTGACAGAAAGTAACCATGGGCAGAGCACACAGAATAAGGAGTTTTCCAAGCAGCCACAGGTGCCTAGAATGTGGGAAAATTGGTAGGCTGCCTTCCTTATGTAGACAGCTGTTATAGTACAGATTTATCCAGAGAGAATCTCAGCCTATGGATATAATCAGGTGGGCATACAATACGTTTAGGGGCATGTCTTGGTTTAATTATGACAAGCAGTTTCAATTAAGGGCAGCAACACAAACCAGGATCCAATGGGACACTCCACATCACATGTTGTGTTTAGAGTGGATGACTCCACAGGGACCAGGAGTTCACACAGCTAGTGACCTGTTCCTTCCATCACAAGGCTACAAGTCACATAATAATATTTTCTGGGCATTTGATAATAATGGGTGTTTTCACAGCCCCTGTAGATTCAAGCACATGCGTGAGATATGCTTTGGGACCCATTCGGCCCACTCTTGCCAGAGAGATAGGGGACAATTGCAAGGGGAAAACAGGATTGGGGGTGGGTGGAGTGCCAACCCAGGTTTGGCTTGGCTGAAGCAGGTCATGAGCTGCAGAACACAGGCAGGGTAGGGGGGCAAGCTGGGAGTGATCCAGTCGGCACAGGCACCATTGCCAGTTAGGCTTAAGGTGTTCATGGTTTCCTATGGCATTACACTAATAAAGTGCATGTGGCATATTTGGCGGGGGGGGGGGGGCGGGGAGGTTAACTTTGGGATTTTGAATCCTCTTTTTGGGGAATAGCACACATATAAGGTTAAAAAAAATAATTATCAATTGCCTATAGCGAACCTAAGGGTTCCCCCGGGTCGGTCCCCAACAGTACTCCAAGGCAATATGGATTAATATATCACCTTTCATACCCATGAGGCAGCTCTGTTCACACTACAATGATTCAGGTGGCCTGGCAAAACAATCGGGGCTACCCTTTGCAGAAGATGAGACAGAGGGCCCTTCCACTACATTAGCATACCTGGGTATCGAGTGAGCACAAATGCGGTCATATTACAGCTCCCTCCCAATAAAAGTCTGTGTTTCTGGTATGACAAGATGGCAGACCAAACTTCCACCTCAGTCAGGGTTATGAAGTTAATGAGAGAATATAAAAAAAGGGCTTCATCTTTTGTGAAGTTTATCATATATCAAACCTATATTAAGGCATTAGGTACATATTAGGGACTATGGGATACTATCATTTTATTACTGCCTAATCAATATAGGCTCACTTTGTTTGAACAATATTAGATGTGTGCATCTGGGTTTTGTGCTTGCACAGGTAGCAGTGTGTGGGCAAAATTGTGCCCACAATTTTCAGCCCCTGCAACTGACTACATACAGATTCAGTGATCTACCCGCACCCAGTAAATCTGGATTGGAGCCTTTTTGGAAAACTTCAGTGTAAAAGTAATCATGCTACTCTTCACGGTAATTGGGTCCCTTCCTTAAACTATCAGTATTAGTAGTTGTTCAAATTAATATGTAGTAGTGTATTTTAGGGCAGGAGTAGAGAGGTTTTTCAATATAGTGCTTCAGACTTCATATTGGAAACCTGTTGCTGTATTTTGTAATGCATCTGAATGTATTTTATACTATTAGCTTTTCTTCCCTGGTATGTTTAATTCAGACAGGTTTATGTAATTGCATTGCACACTGGGATTATCTGGTTTCTGTCTGATTTAGCCATAGATGAGTATTATGACAGTCCAACAAAGCTGGGCTCCTTCCTGTCATTTTAGGTAGTAAAGTGAAAAGATTTGCCGACTTTCTATTGAATTCACGTCTCTCCTAATTGCCCCCCGAGGAGCAAAGTGTCAGCAACAATTTCTACCAAATCTTGCATAATGATTAAAAATGGGGAAATTGAGGTAGCTGAAGTAAAGGTCACTCTATAATCTCCATTTATTGAAACAAATAGAGTTAATGGAAGTACTCCATCTTTTGTATATATCTTGGTGAGTTTTTTCTTTTAGTACTTCAGAACTGAGACTTTCCAAATGTATTATATTGTGTTTAATGTTCTGTTTATGAGCTTTCTACATTGATAGTAATGAGGTGTGATCCTCTTGTTCATGCCCTTTTCCTTGAAGAAAATTAATATTTTAAGCAAGATTTAATTATACATTAATTTATCAATGACTTAGGACATACTCATTTCCAAAGAGAGGAAAGAGAGGGGTCTGTATTGCCTAGCTGTGGGGATGATGAGATTCAGCCTTGTGGACTTCCATAACTTTGATTAGAGGAATGAAGTAGTGTCAATCATATCAGAATAATGTGGAAATGAATTCACTCTCTCCTGTGTCTCTCTCACATACTTACTGCTCTAGACAAGTTTTTACATATTCGTTGTAGCAGAGTTATTCAAGAAACATTGCAACATGTTAATATTTTACAGTATATATTGTAGTTTGTGTAACTAACATGAATTAATCTCTTAATTCCTAGGCAGGATAGATCTGTTAGTCATTCACAGCCATAGCTACAGTACTGGAGAGCAATGCAATGCCATGGAACAGAGTCATTTCAACAGCTCATTTATATCTAGTTGTTTTGGGTTTTGTTTAACAAACAGAAGACTTCCATGTGGTCTCATGGTCAGAGATTTGCTGTGCTATGTTAGGCAAGTCACTTAGATCTGCGAACACTTATGCACGTGAGTCGTCCCAATGAATTCATTGAATTCAATTGTACCAGTCGTGTGTCTAAAGTTAAGCATGTGTACAAGTGTTCCAGAATCAGGGCCTTTAACATCTGTATGTCACAGTTTATAAAGTGTATAGACTACTCCCTATCTCACAAGAATTTTATGAGGTTTAATTAATGTTTTCAAACCACTAAAATGCTCAGGTAAAAGATACTATAGATGGGATTATTTTTCTGGCCACAAAGGGTTTGGCTACACGGGATAAAAAACTCACAGCTGGCCTGGGTCAGCTGATTTGGGCTCATGGGGCTTTGACTCCAGGGCTGAAAAACTGCTGGGTAGACACTCGGGCTGGAGTCTGAGCTTTAGGACCCTGAGAGGGTGGAAGGTCCCAGAGCTCTGGCTCCAGCCAGAGCTCAAACTTCTTCACAGCAATAGTTAGCCCTGTAGTCTGAGCCACCCGACCCAGGCCAGCAATGGTCATTCTGCTGGTCTTTAATCCCTGTGTAGCCTTACTCAGAGTGGCATTTAGTGACAGCTCTCTTGGCCTGCTATGCTGGCAGTAAGCCAAGTGCCATCTAATGAGCTGTTTGAAAGGCAGGGTAGCTTCTGGAATTATAGAATAGAATTGTGATACAAAGTAAAGAGAGGAATAAAACTTCCATGACCTCTACAATACTTGTAGAAAAACATTATGGCACTGGCTTGTTAGATTCTGGTCTGAACAGACCAAAATCTGACCTTGATTTCAGTTTTTCGTCAGTTAAAAAAAATCTTGTTTGCAGTGTTGGTATGAGAAAACAGTGTTACTTTCATTCGTTTAATGAATAAGAACTTTTTTTTATCCAGCAGAAAGAAGATTATATTAGGGTTGACTCTGCAGTAATCCTTTTATTATTTGAAGTGACACTTATTCTCTCTCATAAGGATGTAAAATTTTTATAACTCATGGCTTCAACACAGTAAAACTACTGATGAAACATAGTTTATTATGTAAAGGTGCACCATGGGATGAATATACTGTACAGGATGGATTTAAAACATGCCCTGAGAAAGTACAGATTTTTGTTTGGCTAACAGTTTACAGGAAGTCCAGAAAAAAGCACCAAATTCTATAGAAATATCACTCATAATATGATCTACAAAATTAGGTGATTTTTCCCAGGACACAATTTACTGGCAACAAAGCTCAATTAATTAATTTCTTGTTCACAATTATAGCTTGATCTTCAGTTGGTGTAAATCGGCGTGGTTCCTTTGGAGACAGTGAAGCTACTTCAGGGTACACTTGCTGGGGATCTTGCAACTTCAGTTTCTACTTCGGCATCTAACATGACATAACACTGCCCATTAAAGGCCTACTAATCTTAATTTTTAAAATGGAAGCATGTATTGTACTTGTTCACTGGAATCTGCTGCATTCTGCAGGCCTACTCCTGATCACACTTACACTAATGTCAGTTCCTTTAAGGCAGTGGACTTGCATCAACTTTAAAACAGCATAAATGGGATCAAAATCAGGCTTTGTGTGTAGTTTCTGAAAGTAGTGCTGTTGGAAAGTTGCTACGTTAGAGGTGTATTACTGAACCTGATACGTGAGTCAACAATGGAGGTCCATTTTGGCCCATATACAAATATGCCCTCTCCTTCATTAAGACCAAATTCTAACTGTTGAAATTGAAGACACTTTCCCCAGGTCCTATACTAGCCTGGAAGTTCACATTGCCATAGTAAATATTGGTCTGGTTATGTGTTGAAAGAACAGCAACAACCACACAAGAGAAAAACCTAAAAGAGACTAACAATGCTGTTACAACCAATATTCCTTGGAATAAACACAGCTGGTTTCTTCCAACATCGGTTATAGATATTTTTAAGATTTGTTTTATGATGGTCACAATCTGCATTTATCCATGACTTATGGATAAGTTGATTCATCTCCTATACTGTTCCTTTCTACCTCATTCATCTATGACATAAGTGAAGATATATTGATTTTGTGTCCAGGTGGCTCATCACTGGGGTGTGGGGGAAGGATTTTGGGCCAAACAGTTTCCTGGTAGAACTCTAACTTCAAAAGAATTGCTCTATGGATGAATTTTCTCCATCAGGTTTATAAATATTTCAGATTCTATTATCTTGGCTCCCTGGGCTTGTTTTCTTCCACTAGCTAAGTTCCATCCTGTCTTTTGGAAAGCAACTAGTGCCTTCAACACCCTCCCCCCTTCCTCATATTTCCTACTTTGTCTGTGCAGTCTATTTCAGTTCTAGTATAAATTGATAGGGGGGACCAAGTGGGCACTGCTGTTAGAGAACACAGAACTTGATAAGAGGCAAAATCTGTCTTAGTGTTGTTCAACCTTTCCATACTACTCCTACTTCAGTTAGTGGATAGGGTCTGGTAAATTGTATATTGTACAGAATCAAATTAAGCTATTCGATGCCACTTTGATCAATGTTCAAGTCAAAGCCAAATAAATCAGTGCATGTAAGAGACTGACCGATGAAATGCTAGATTCCACTCTTGTACCAATGTAAATCTGGATATGACAAATTTACACCGGTGCAACAGAGAATAGACTTTGACCCCATTTCTGAGTATCGAATGTAGTCAGAAATAGGATTTTCTGGCAGCCTGGTCATGGTCCTGCCTGCCTATCTGTGCTTACAGTGATAGCTGTGTCTGCCATTGCTGCAGTTAGTCCAAAGTTTTGACTATAAATAATACAAAACAGACTCTTTGTAGAGGACTCTTCTGTGTAAGACTCCAGTAAAAGTTGTCTGTGGAATAGGATGTAGAAATGTAATGCAGTTATGTGTCCATTGTCATTGATTCTGCAGGTAAAGCTCTTGTCTAACTGGCTAATATACAGTTCCATTTAGATCACAGGTGAAAATGAGTCTTATCCTGCCACTAACAACTTGATCTCCACTCTGTTTCACTGGAGGATTTCCTCTGCCATCAGTGGAGTTATACTGATTTAGACTGATGAATGGTATTTAGTAGAGCTGGCTGAAAATTTTGTGATGGAACAATTTTCAGTTGGAAAATGCTAATTTGACAAAATTGACATTTCTTGGAACATATCGAGTGAGTTAAAATTTTCAATGACAAATTATTAAAGAACTTTCTTTTTTAATAAGGTCAAAGTGCTTCATTCTGACTTTATATTATATATTATAACCCTAATATTTCAATTTTTACTTTTATATCCTATGATAGTCAAATGAAGCACTTTTGACATATTTCATTTTGCTAAGGTCAATCATATTGAAATGAGACATTTTGATAATGCTACTTCAATATTTCTGAAACAAAATTTTTGTTTCATGGGCAACTTTGAAATTTCAACCTTTTATTTCAATTTGATATGCAAGGTAACTTCAAAATATTAGAATTTCCCACAGTAGAGAGAAGTGAGTTTTGAGTTGCTCTAATCCAGTGGTTATCAAATTTTTGTACCAGTGACCCCTTTCACATAGCAATATCTGAATGTGACCCTCCTTATAAATTAAAAACACTTTTAAAATACATTTAACACCATTGTAAATGCTGGAGGGAAAGTGGGACTTGGGGTGGAGGCTGACAGCTCTTGACACTCCCACGTAATAACCTCACAATCCCCTGAGGGGTCCTGCCCACCCCCTCCCCAGTTTGAGAACCCCTGCTCTAGTATTTAGTATCAGGTCCTTGATGTTTGAAGTCTGAAAAAAGGCAATGATGAATTAAAACCATTTAAGGCAATATTGTTTTTTTTTAAAGATTTCTTCTTTACTTAAGAATTCACTAAAAATCTGTGAAAATATCAGATGGCCATGGAAATGGCAAAGCATTCATTCACTCTGATTACCTCCAACCCAATCACTACAGGTGCAGCTTTACATCAGACAACTGCAATTTTCATATACACTTTTGTTGACATCTTCGTGTTAGATGTAAATGTTTATTTGTGTAATGTTTACATTATTTCAGTGGGAGGTCTAGGTTTAATTGGGCCCCTTAAAACCTCTGGTCCATGATGGAGCCAACACAGGTGACAAAATGGACAGAGGTAGCCCAGTGTTTCAATGGATCCAAATGATTTGTCCTGTTAAAATGCTGCTGGGCTATTGGGATCATTTACATGAAAACATAACACCTCATTGTCAAATCCATCACAAATGTTAACCTAACCCTCTAGAAATTAGGTGTAAATTGCCCTTTCATGATGGAGCTACCTTGTACATCCTTTCATATTATGCTTTACTCAAAGAACTCTATTACAGAGAAAGTGTCGTTTTCCTTATTTCATTATCAAGAAATTGGAGTAATGAAGATTGGCTTACATAACCGTTCACAGCTACAGGTATGGCCAACAAGAATGCTGAGGAACAGGCCTTACTTCCTCTACGCCAATTATCAGTAACCAAAAGCATTTTTTTTATTTTCCAGTTTAAACTAAACAGTGGGTCTTTCCTGTTCCAGGGAATGGGAGTTTTGCCATTGTCTTCAGCAAGACAAGGAGTTAGTCCATAATATCCATACATTCCTTCACTGAAGTTGACATGAGAGCTCAAAAAGAAAGATCTAAAGGGAAGAAACAGAAGACAACTCTGTTGAACATTTTACAGTTTATTTCCGGAATGATCCAGTAGGTTTGTTAAACATTTTTAGTATTTCATTCATCTAAGCAGTCATGGCTGATCTGCGTACATTTACACTTTGAGAATAAATGAAGCATTTCAAGAGTTTAGGGAATCACAGTATCCAACAGACTATTTTTTGTCCTATTAAAAACATAAACTATATGTTTGCCATTAACAAATTCAATAAATCACATCTCAAAACTCATTTAGCTAATGTCTCTATTGAAAACCCAGAGTATTTCAGTCAAATAATTGATTATAATTCTCTGGTAATTAGTTTATTGTCTAATATTGTGTATACAACTCAAGTTGTTTTCTAGTCATGTTCATATTTCACCCAAAATACTAAATATTTATAAATACAAGCTGTCTCTGTTAGAGAAATATTTATAAACAATTTTCAAGTCATCCCTTTGTTCAGCCTGTCATTTAATCATACTCAAGAAGCAAAATGTTTTTAGATACAAGCTGTCTCTGTCAGAGCAATCACTTTCATCTGATGTTCTGGCTGTTGCATTCATCAGGGAAGCAGAAGTGGAGAACGCTCAGAGGAGGTTTAAATGACCAAGAGCACCCCTCCTCCACAGAACCTGCATTTTGTAGCAAGGAGGAGCAGTGCTTCTCTCAGCTTCACTTGGGCAGCCTCATTGACTTGACTGGATATCCCCAAGAAGAGATATTACAGCAATTGCAGGCAGCAGCCCGATTTCATTTATACTGGTGTGACTGGATTAACTCCAGCGAGTCACAGTAGCTTTATACTGGAATAAACTACATCAGAAATGTGGCCAAGAGTGAGTATTTTATATCTGCCCTAGGCTTAGTGCTGAATTGTGAAATGTAGATCCTGAACTTTCAGGTCACATACATATATATATATATATATATATATATATATATATATATATATATATATATATTTTTAAATAACAGCCAAGTTTACGACCTGGAATTGAAAGTCATTATTACATTCACCATCCTTTGTGATGTCATTTAAGCTGTCCTGAATTTTAAATATGTGTAAGAGTGAGATAAATTCCACTTGATAATCTAGTAGATATACTGGTCCTGAATCTTCTCTCACTTACATCAGTGACAATCCACTGACTTCACTGGTGGTATTCCTGATTTAGCCTGGTATAAATAATAGGAGAGTTAGCCCACTGTATTTAAATGGTACATCTGTCTCCTATGTAAGGATGTGGTAAATGTTATGTACAGTTACAATGGATAAGCTAATGGACATACTGGGCCTCATTTTCATTTACACAATCTGCTCTAGTAGAATAAAGGGAGCTTAGATGCAGTCAGGTGTTATCTGGTACATAGCCCATGCTTCCTCCTGTACACAGAGCCAGTATCTGAGCAGGTGTAATATGGTTGCATTCTCATCTCCCCTGCCTGATTGTGTTAGGCCCTGGTCACACTCTAGCACAATGAAAAATGTTGTTGCAGTCTGAGCAGTTTCCTTCAAATTACAGAAAGAGAAGAGTAAGCATGAGACACGACATGTTATATTGCTCATTGTATTAGAACATGTATTTTTGAACACTGGGACAACTCAAATATTCCATAGCAGAAAGCATGGTCAATAATTGAACCAGAAATGACATCCCAGATTATAATGATTATTTATTAGGCCTATTATTGCCATGACATGCTTTGTTGTACCTCATCAGTAATGATACTCATGATTTCTATTATAGGCATGGGGGTGGAGAAATCTCTGACAATCTCTGGGAAGCTAATGGAAATATTAAAGTGAGCCTTACTGGGCTAGATTCCCAAAGGAACTCAGATACGGCAATCGCTGACTGTCACTACATTTAACTCTCACTGCCCAGCGGAGCGCACTCCCTCCCAGGCTACAGTGTCAGTCTCATGCTTGCTCTCTCTCTGCCCCAGAGATTCATGCATTACTTATCCAAAGTGAAACGACTTCAACACTGGAGCAGAGAGAGAGTTGTGCAAGCCTGAGAATGACTTTGTAGCCTGGTGGCTGTAGCACACATGTAGAAGATTCAAGATCCAGTCCTCCGGCACCCAAGAACTTTAAAATTATGAACAGCTTGAACAGGAGATACTGAGGGAGCCCCGTGTCACAATGTCCTGGAGCCCAGGGGCTAGCATACTCACCGGAGAGGCACCAGATTCCTGTTCAAAACCCTCTCCCCTCCACCCCCAATGTGGAGGTCCCATAGGAGTATCCTAATCACTGGCTAAAAGGGACAAATCTTCCACATTCCACCCACCCACAGTGATTTTGTTTCAGATCCCTATGGGGGTCCATGTGGTCTGTGAGCTCTGAACATACTTACAGGGTCAGGCCCTACACACAAGTTGGGTGGAAGAATGTCTATTTTCCCCAAGATCGTAGCATGGGGCTCCAGAAGAAGAAACACAGGTGCCTATGGAACTTTTACAGCAAAAATTAAGGTGCTGAGTGAGTTTAGGTATCTATAGGGTTCAGTGGCAGCTGAACGGGGGCTTTGTGAATCCTCGTAGGGCCTGATCCTCGGATTTAGGCACTTCTTTCTGTGAATGACTACACAACGTGCAGAGCAAAACAGAATGAATGTTTTTGCCAGTGGTGGCTGCTTAATCATCTGTTGCTACTGTAGGGGACACCAGCATTTGTTATAAATACCATCCAGCCATACTTCTCAACTAGTAGAAACCAGACAAGTAGGCAGAGGTGATATGTTGGACCAAGCTCTGCTGCAGCAAGAGTATTAGGTGAGATTGCTGCCAGTCTCCCTCCGTGAGTGAGATTCTCGCTTCCATTCCAGCCCCTTTGCAGCAGGAAAAAGGGCCTGAGCAGAGTAATGGGGCCTGGAAAGCTCTGGATCCATCTGGCAGAGAATTATCCCAAGAACTTAGTAAAGCAGCTGCAGGCTGTCCTCCGAAGATCCCCTTGCAAGCCCTGGTGTAGCCAGTGTGCCGGGAGTAGAAGAGGCATTGCAGTGCACAGAACATAGGAAGGCAGAGATTCTCGACAGCATTGCTGCCCTTAGGCAGCCAGAGAGTGGTTGTTGTAATTGACAGAGCCCTTGGGGCTGTTTAAATTATGTGGAATGGTCCAGAATGGAGAGGGTGCAATAATGGCTTGAAAACACCTTAGCCCCCTCTTCCTCTGACCTATGAGTTTTGTGCTGCACTGTTTAGAGGCAGAACCCAGAACCTCACTATGGATGCTGGCATCTTCAGCAGTAAGTTGAATCCACTGGTAGTCAGGGCTTGCATTCAGTGGAGCTCTGAAGTGGAACAGTTGTGTATGTTTCTACAGGATCGGGCCTAAAATTAATTTTACTGTAATAGCCTCATTAGAACTGGTTGAGCAACGCTATATGTTTTTCTGCAAACATTCAAATGAAACAAGTGTTTCATTTTCATTTATTTACTGTAGCATTCTTGTGGGCTTTTCCATTTTTTTCTTTCTTTTTCTTTTTTAAGTAAAACAAAACTCACATTTTTTCCCCAACAACAAAAATGAAAGTGTTGACAAATGAACACTTTCATTTTGGTAGAAAACCTTTTTTTTTGTTTGTTTTTAAATCACCAATCAAATTTCACTCACTATGGTTTTATATAACATGCATTACATAATATAATGTATTACAGAATCCTTGTTCATACTTTGGTCTTGCTCACTTTTAGGCATCAGTGAGGAGTCTGAGTACCAACTAGTAGTAGGATCTTTGGAGAATGCCACCCCAGAGGACCTGGTTAAACACAATTTTCGGTGGCACCTTACATGCTATAAGTGAACTGAATTTGGCAAGATTGGAGAGGAGGAAGTACATCACTCATCATGAAAAAATTGAAGATACTGGGCCAAGTGCCAGCTGTAGGTGAGACTCTCCTTACACTAGTTCTCATGGCATGTTTTTCAAGAAGAAGACATGCTTTGTGGGTGGTAAGCCAGAAGGCATCTGGTAAGCACAGTTTCAACACATGAGAAAATTTATGAAGCAGTCACTCTTAACAAGAACATTGCACAAAAAAGTAAAGATAAGTGGGTGTACTTGTTATGCTTATAAGAAGCACATGGAATCTTTTAAAGGGGATAAGGCAATAAGCCACGTTTATTGAGAGTACAATTTAAGCATTAAAATCAGCATGCTTCCATACACACACATCCATACCCACCCACACACACACACCACAAAAGGTTCTGCAGCTGGATTTTATAGTTACCAGTCCTTAGTGTTGCTTGGTCAGTTCCAGTGGCCAGCTGAAACTGCACATGAGGGCAGGGAGCTAGGCCTCTGTCCAATGTGTTTCAAGCTCCGATGCTGATGCAGAATGAGCCCAAAGTCCCAAGGCAATACACCTTTTTTTTTTTTAGTAAGAAGTTCTCATACAAGTCTCTGGACCTTGCTGTGTTATGCCAGAGCTGTTCAAGGTTGCTCCAATCAGCATTTTTTGGGTTGTTACTGGAAGTTATCTGCAGCTGTTTCTTATCTCGTCCCTCTAGCTCCACTTTATATCTTGTCCTTTGGGTGTCTGCCTTTGCGTTAGGGTCATCAATCTGCCATCTGGCTGAAAGTTGGTGCCTCTCAACTCCTCCGCTCCCATCTTGACCATCTGGCCTAGCTGTCCTTTCTCAGTTAATTACCAGGCATTCTTCACTCACACCAAACAATAAATAAGGCAATTACAGTCGTAAAACTTCTATACTGATTGTGTTAATGATTGTTTTTAGAAGGAAAGAATAAATTCAGAACTATTTCTTCTTGCTAATTCAATGCTACAATTTCTTCTTACTAATTCAAAGCTAGCAAAATGGAGTATAAAGCAAAATAAGCAAAATGCAGTACAGTTTTACTTAAGACAATTTCTTCCCACTAGACTTTTGTTTACATACTGACCCAAAAGATGCCCAGGTATATTGACACTGTGTGTCACATAGAGTGCTACACCAAAAAAGTATGTAATGTGTTGTGTCAAAATGTAAAAGCAACAGAAACAAGTACTGATTTTACTACTGTAAACTGTGCAACTCAGCTGGAGTTCATAAATTGCCTCTCAAAGGTGTTAATGGATGGGAAAGTGGTAGCAATGGGCAATACAGAGGCTAAGTATAGAGAAATATGTGCTTTGAATAGAATTGAAGAGGAAAAATGCTTAGCAGAAAGGCTGTTAAAGCATATATTGAAGATGAACTGTTGGATATGGACAGAGGTTTTAGAAATCTTATCTGCAGAACTTAATCATAGAACATAGTCCAAAAAGCTGCAAAAGACATGGAACTATCAAAAGCAGAAGAAAGTGCTGGGTCATCAGTAATATGAAGACTGTTTGCAGCTGCTAATTTTTTCAGAAAGGCATTTTGTGCTTCAGTACGTGAGAGTTTCAGGGATTCATAGCTGGTGCCAAAAATAAAATTCAGTGTGACCTGTACTGCTAGTGTAAGTGGTGCATCAGTGGTCACAGTGACTTCAGCACCAGCAAGTAGGACACTGAGCAAGCGGAGCAAAGCTGCCACTGTATTGCAAAGGCTCACGTACAAGTGCCTGAGAGAAAGGCAGGTTTCCAACACACATGCAACACTGTGTGGCATATGTGTAATTTGCCACTGCGAGTAGCTGTTGGTTTAACAATTCATTCCAAACCCTGTAGCAAATTCCTCATGCAGCTTATGCACAGCACTGACTCCTCCAATGACTGTAACAAAGTACTTCACTTGGAGACTGCAGTTGCAAACAAGGTTCTTCACTGCATGGAACGGACTGAAGGGTTTGTACATTTCCCCCAGACTCTGTCAAAGGTAGGTTTATATTTTGTCCTGACAATAACTTAAGCTTTCTTGAAGATATGAAGGGTACAGTTGCCATCTGCTTATGATGCTGCTATGGTCTGCTATCAGGAGCGTATTAATGAGGACCAGTCTGTAAAGTTGGCTACAGTGACTCAAGAACATCAACCTCAGGGCAGACTTACCTCAGGGCAGAAACTCCACATCTGTTGTGAATTTCTTAGATTTCACCAGCAAACCATCCATATAAACTCCTCAGGCATTATATAAGCCTAAGCATGGAGTCACAGTCACCTTGGGTACTTGAATCTATCTTGCCATATCCAGCTCCAGAGCTGGAGCACCCACAGGATCAACTCCCCCCTCCCTCCCTCCCAGCCATTGCAGATCAGCTGTTCCATGGCATGCAGGAAGCACTAGTAGGGAGGGGGAGGAGCAGGGACAGGGCAAGGTTGGGGCTTTGGGGCAACGAGTGGATTGGGCAGGGCCAGGAAGAGGAGGAGTTAGGATGAGGGCTTGGGAGAAGGGGTGGAGTGGAGGTGGGGCTTGGGGCTGAACATCCCTGGGGCAAGTTGGAAGCTGGCACCTGTGGTTACATCAACTGTAGTAAAGCTTTACCTTCACTAACCTTGCATACATTTGGTTATTGTGCAAAAGTAGGATGCACTCCAGAGGCAAAAAATCCATTGAGTACAGCCTCAGCTTAACAGAGAGATTTATCCTTTAAATGATCTGAACACCCAAGGACATACTGTACCACACCATTTCAGGAGAAAGATACAATCCAACATGGTGGTTGGCCAAGGATCAGAGGCAACATGTCTAGCAGTGGTGCCTTAGACGATGATACTGATGATGACTTAAACTGAAAACATTCATTTATTCTACCAGTCAAGACTAACTTCCAAGGATTGCCAAAGTTCAATGTATTTTTTTTATGTAAGCAATTCACTCTTGTGTTAAAGTATAATTTTTTTAAAAGTTGATCTTTAAATATTTTCTCAAATATATATCTACTTATTTTTTCTAGGTTTGTCGTGTTTGGAGCCATTGTGTTTGTGGGAGAAAGGGCTTTAGAATGATACCCAACTTGATGCATTTCTGATAATATTGTATTCTCATAACTTCCACCAGGCGGAGGACCTGCAGCTTTGGACTGGAGAAGGGTAGTGAGTTCCCTGCTTTGTTACAGAGGGTGAAATTATGATTCTGTAGATTTTAATGAATCAGATAACACATCCTTTACTCTTCTATCACCAAGTTGCCCACAGAATGAGATTTTTTTTTTTTACATTATGTTCCCAGACTACCCTTGGATCTATGAGTGAATGAAAAGTCAGTGGCATCAGTAAATCAACTTAGACTTTCTTCCCGTACAGCTCTGTAAAACTTAAAAGACAGGTGCCTGTCAGATCTACCTACTACAGTATACACCTGGTTTGTTGTATTGGCACTGCAATGCTCGGGTTTTCTTCTCTTCTAGACTGAAGTTCTCCAGAAGTTCAGATAAAAATAAAACATCGTCAACTAATATTTCCTTTTTGCTTTAGCTGGAGAGTTGCATAACTGTTGTTGGACATTACATTTTCTATTCCTAGAGATTACTTAAAGAGGTCTTTAGTAACAAATGATTGACAAAAAATTTGCATTTAATATCCTTGGAGGCATAGAATATCCTGAACCATATTTATTTTTAGAGCAAAATGATTGATCAATTAATAACTGTGATCACTGTGGTAAGATATAATCTTAGCTACCGGTATAGCTGAATAACTGCCAAAATATTTATGCAGCATATTTAATTTTTAAATGAAAATAGTGGTTAGCAGAGCTCTGTGCTTAAAATAAAATTAGGAGTGGAGAGATTAAGACCAGGATAGGGTTCAGAATAATTTACTATATTGCTTCTTTAGCTCGGTCAGCAGTTGAATTTGGCAACATGCGCATTTGCAATTTGATATTGTTTATTTTATTCTATTGTTTGTTTTTATTATTTATATTAGGGCCATGTCCAAAGGCCACAGTAGGATCATGATTCTCTTGTGCTAGGTGCTGTACAAACACAGAACTATCTCCACACCAAAGAATTTACAAAGTAAATAATCAAATTAGATGTATAAGATACTCATAACTTTTGTTATTTAGATTGATTGATTATTTTTAACCATTCCCCATCTGTGCAGGGTCCAGGTGCCTCAGTTAGAATGATACACTATTGCTGTCCTCAATATTCTATTCTTCCAGCTTGTTCACCCTATGAAAATAAATCTAGGGAAAAAATTTTCTTTGCCTTCAAAATTTTCTTTCTTCAAGTGGGGGAAGTCTGCAGCTCCTGCTTGCAGCTCCTTGGAGGCAGAAAACAGATCTATCAATCATGGTACAGTCCTGAAGACCCAGCCAGCCAGTTCGAGATAGCTCTATGCAGCAGCTTTGGCACTAAAGTTTTATTCAGAGGTTATCAGATAGCACAAACATTTTTTCCAAAGGCATTTTACCTGGGGGCAGGCAGAGGTGGAAAAGAAAACAATTTCTTGTAACCAGCTTTTATTTTAGGAATAAAAGCTATTATAGCATAACACAACTGTGCTCTCATGAGAGATGCAGTACTGTTGTTCCCTGTTAAGAACCTCCCAAAATACTCATTGCTGAAGTGACAACCTCTAAAGACAGAAAATCTATGGGTGTGTAGAGAGAGTTCGTCATGGCTCATTCCTCTCCGGGGTGGTAGGGAACCACACTGCCTCCCTTAGTCTCTGCACTGGCCTCTGGGAAATCAGTCATGCCGCAGGAGTCCTGGCTCAAGCCATCCGGTAGGGGCTGAGTAAACAGGTAACAGTTAGCAATTAAAAGCCCAGGCCCTGGGTCAGGGCGGTACAGCAATGAGTCACAGCTCAAGCCTTTGGGCAGGGGCTGAGCAGCAGTTTATATAGGTATGGCAGCAGTGAGTCTAAGGCTCAGACCCTCAGGCAGGGCTGAGAAAACAGATAAATAGCACACCCAGGCTTCAGGCTCCAAGCGACCTGGGAGAGCAGAAGACTGCCACCTGTGAGTTGGATGGCAGGGGGGAGGAGGGAGGACAGCCTGCCCACTCCACTGCATCCCAGCCTGGGGCCCTAACAGTGGCCAAAGGCCTGCTACTGTGTCAGTGGGGATCCTATTGCAACATACTGACATGGGTTCTGGCAGTGTTGTAGCCAGACTTGGGTCAGCTGCCCCCGGGCTACTTCCCAACTCGACCCAGGTATCTCCAAAGGGGAAGATGGTGGTGTCCGCAGGGTGGTCAGTCACCATTGGATCCTCTGGGTAACTGGTGAAGGGTAAGCTCAGCAACTCTTCTGGGTAGCTGGCATGGGTAGGCTCGGCAACTCTTCCACACACTGATTCACGTCAAGTATCAGCCAGTTGGGCCAGTCTCCAAATCCACCACTGGTTTCTAGAGTCTCTCCAACGGGAGCTGGACTGGAGGCATCTGGCCTTCCAGCAGCTGCCTCTTGAGTGAGTTATGGGAGTGGGCTCTTATTCTTCCTGTCTGGCACCTGACCCTCTGGGGGGTGGGTTTGGAGTGCTCTGACTCCGCCCGCTCTGGTGTCCAGCGGAGCTCGTCCCTCTCCAGGGCGGTGGGGAACCAGGCCACCTCCCTACAAGGCACTTCTGACAAGGGATCAAAAAGATGCATAGGCAGAGCATTTAACATTTAATATTTAGTTACAGAAGCAAGGTGGTCTCAGTGGTGCTGATTTGAGAAACATGGCAGCTCTAAGAATTTTTCTTGCTTCTGGATGCCTGCCTGCTGTCTCTGACAGTTGGAAATGGGTACCGCTTGGATTTTAGAGTCTGAGGTTTTAGCCCCATATTAAGATTTTACTGTAAGAACACCAGAAAAAATAACTTAACATTATGACATTCACATAGGCTCTTTATAGCTGCCCTGTTCATAAATTACTTTCTCAAAACAACACAAAAATGTCTTATGAACATATCTGAATCTCTTATTTTAATTAGTACCTCTTACATATCATGTAACTTGGTTAAATTTTTCTGAGCTTGGGCGCAGAATTTTTTTCCTTGGGAGCATTCTTTTTTGTAGAGGCATAAGTGAGTGATGGTTGCCACCTGCTTTAGATATGAGAACGAGGACCTCCCTGGATATTGTGGGGCTACTTGGCTCACTTCTGTTTGTTTCTTTTTTAACCCCCTTATGTGTGTGTTGTCTCCTTGAGAACACTGAACAGAAGAAGAGTTATGCTTTCGGCCATGAAAGAAAGTGCAAGTTTGTAGGTACAGCCAATTAATCTCTTAATATGGAATAATATTTTGTTTTTTTTGCCAGGTTGTGGATGCAAGTAGGTCCATTGATAGGTGCGTGACCCAGGGCTCACCTCTCCATTGAAGATCCTAGGTTGCAGACTACATCTTTCAGATTTATCCTTTGCTTTTTCAACTAGTTGATTGTTACCTTTCTTTGTGTGGTTGAAGTAAAACTGAGGTGTTTTTTTTCCTTCCTCGCTTTTGCCCAGGAACAGAAAATATTAGACATCCATAGACAATTTGAACACCTGGTACCTTCTTTCTTGCAGATAAGTCACTTCTGAAGTGGTGTAAGACACCACCAATACATCTTGGTTGATCAGGATTAGAGTTGCAGCTCTTAGGGACTATCTAATTTCTCTGAACCTGAGCCAATGGATACTGTGTTGGAGGTCTGTCCCCACTCTCACCATTAGCCTAGGATGAAATTGTTCCCCGTTCTTGAATCTGGCATAGATTTTCTCCACCTACCCTCTCCAATTCCACCACAGTGTGGCATTCTGTGTACCCCTTGGCAATGGGAAAAGGAAAGGCAGGGATGGTGTGTCCTGCGAAATCAAGGAAATTTCTGCTGAAAACTCATGGCATCTATGCATAATAGTATGTCAGTGAAGATACTTTTTGTTCTGATCCAAAAAAATCAGAGCCCTGATAGATGTGACTGGAGAACAAATGTTACTGTATCTTGTGACCACTAACTTTTAAATGATGTTCACTGATAGAAATAAAACTTCTCTAGAGGTGGTTTTCGTTGATGACTCTGAAAATTAATATTGACTGTATTGCATCATTTGGGTCTTGTTGGTGTTGACAAATCCATATAGTTTCAGAATAGATGCTGAGGTGCATAATGGCTATTTTGTGGGCCTGTTCCAAGAAGACTGCTTCAGTGACTCCCATCATCTTAGAATGAGTAAACATGAACACTTTTCTTGACGAAAACACTATGTGGTGGGCTTTGCACCCCACCGTCCTTTTGTGATGGGGGGAATGGAGTGTGAGGACCTTGTCACTTACAAGTTCACATGCTCATCTTTCTGCAGGTGGCCGGTTGAGGCCTAGTTGCCTCTCTCTCCACACAGTCACCCCTTGATCAGGGTAGTGTGGCCTAGGGGCCGGAGTCCATGTGACTCGCCCACAAATGTTGGGGCAGTGTGGCCCAATGGCCATGGTCCATATAACTCACCCCCCATGTAGGCGCTGTGCAGCCTAATGTCCAGAGTCCATGCAATCCCCCACTCACAAGCAGGGTAGTGCTGCCTAGTGGCTGGAGTCCATAGGATTCACACCGTTCGAGGGAGAGTTGTACGGGGACCCAGGCCCATCCACTCCACCGGGTTCCGCCCCTGGGCCATGGTAGTGGCAGCTCAGCAGGCATCCGCCCACAACGCGCCGAGCGCCTATGCAGCTCTAGGGCTATTTGCCTCTAAAGTTCCCCTGGGTCACTTCTTACCATAGATGCCAAGTTCTCTGCTTCAGGGGGTCCTCCGGTCTGTTCCCCTCCTGTGATGTCCTCCGTCTGGGTATTAGGGTGCGTCCCAACTTGGCTGGCCTCTGGATCCTGGTGCGCAGGCTCTCCCTCCTCAGGAGCTAGCACCGTGCCTCCTCCTCCTCTGGCGGTCCGCCCAGACTGAGCAGCTTTGCAGGCTTTTATACCTGTTCTCCAGTTGGAGAATGCCCAGCAAAGCTTCCGGGGTGTGGCTTCCTCTGCTAGGAAAGAAGGGTTAACCTCTTCAGTACTAGTGTGGGTAGGGTGGGCAGATGAGAAGGAGAAAATATCGGGACACATGGGAGGGGGTCTGCTGGCGGAGCAAAAAAAAAAAAGCCGAGTGCTGCCAGCAGAGCACAAAAAAAAAAAAAAAAAAAAAAAAATTGGGCCAAATTGAGTCCCAACCAAAGATCAGATGGGACACGGGACAAACACCTAAATATCGGGATGGTCCTGATTTTATTAGGACATCTGGTCACCCTTAGTGTGGGGCCACTCAGCCTCATCACACAGTATGTTTAGTGTTCTGCATTTTCAGTTTTTATTCTTGAAAAATAAAATTCTGGGAATTTTTCTCTCTTTATTTTCCAAACATTAAAACTGGGTTGAAATAGGGTTAAATCTAATTTAAAAAATCAGGAAATATCAGGAAAAAAAAAAAGAAAACTTAAATATGCACACTTTACAACAGTATAATTGAAACTTTTTGTTATGTACAAGGGTATTTTTGTCTCCCTCGGAGCTAGTAATTTTCCCAGAAATCCTGGTTTGTGTTTGCTGCATAATTTTCTTCACAATATCATCACTCATGTTGAGCCTCTTGCTTTCTTGGAGGTAGCCCAACTTTGAAAATAAGCTCTGTATTTCAATAGATCCAGGGACTCAAAACTCACCATGCCACTTTGCTGAAGTTCAGAAGAATATCTTGATGACTGTTCCAAAAAGCCTGCACAACCAATTTCACATTGTCATGATTAGGCATGTTCATGTAAGTAGTAAATTTCCCTTTCAGGTTTGAAATTTCATCGTTCATGACAAATGGTTGAAACACTTTGATATAATGATTGTAGTCTGCTGCAAAATTCATTTTGAGGACGGGGTTCAACACCAAGATGACATTCCAAAGAGAATCTTCGGCACTAAATACTTCAGGGATCAGATTAAAGGCCACAGTCATTTTCCATTTCCCCCTGAGCTTTGTGTTGAAGGTTTTGAATCCTTTTTTGGGTTTCTCATGTCAGGGTTGGAAGGATGTCCAGAAACAGCTGGGTTTTCTTGCCATAAGATGCTCTTGCAGCTTTTTGTGCTCAATTCAGCTGAGATTTTGGTTGTCAGGATTAGGTAAACATCAGTATTGGCAAACGTGTTGGCAGTAGTTGGAGAAAACTTCAGTGTTTTCTGTATGTCACACAGTGATTCCCAGTTTTAAACAATGAACATTACCTTGGTACACAGAATCTGGTGGTCATTTTGGTTATTCACCAGCTTCTTCTATAGAACCAACAAACTCGGGATGATCTAGGAGACACATTAGCACAGTCTGTGTATTATTTACATGACAGGCAGCAAAGTACAAGCTCATCCACCAGTGTGGCACTACAGGGGTAGGTAATCAGCTATTGGCTCTGCACTCATTTCACACTGTGTAAAACAAAGCCTTCAACATGTTTGCATCCTTGAAAATGGCCCTGAATCCAATGATGCAAGATTTCAGGTCTTTCATTTCTTCTGTAGCAGTAGCTTCTGACAGTACAACAGTTAATCAGAGGAGCAGGACAAGTAACATGTAGCAGCTCCAGTTTCACTTTGAATTTATCCATGTAGGAAGCAGTGTTAGTTGTGGCCACATTTTCCAAAGTTAGTTGGTATGTCTCAAACATGTCAGTTATTGCTGTCAACAAAATGGCTATCAGCAGAGGGGATGAATGTCCCATCAGCACAGGACAATGCAGGTTTATTTGCTGTGAAATAAAACAAAAACAAAAGGTCAAGAATCAGATGCTCCAAAGCATCGGGAGACTCGTCAAAAATCACACTAGACACCATATTTCCATCAACTCATTCCATCAGTTTAGGTACTAAAGCATTGTCATTTATTTCAGATACCTATGAGTGAAGTTGTCTGGTTTTGTTGCTGAACAGAGTCACCAATAGGCCCCTTTGTAATTAACAGCGGTTGGCCGGCAAAACAAAGAGCACGCACAAATTTGTTGACACAATCATTCTATGTCCTCTCTTTCATTAAAGCCCTGTGAAACATCCTGATATTGACTGTTTATCCTATAGCTCACTTTCTTCTTTAAGCTTCTTGTGTCACTTGCTTTTGACATGCCTGAGGACTGACCTCAATGCAGCAATACTTGCAACACAATGCAACCTATTTGGTCCTGTTTTTACTTTTTTTAAAAATTTCTGAGCACTGATTTGCTTGTTGGTATTCAGGCATAGATTTGCGGTTTTGCCCCATGTTTATTTTTATCTATCTGTGAAGGATTGATTGTTTAAATTCAGCACTGTACTAAATGGATGCAAAGAAATATGTGGGCAAAGTTACCCTGTGAGCCAATCATAGCGCAATATTAATGTTGTTTGTTTTTCCGACATCCACAGCATGGGTCTCTGTGTTTTACACTGAGGACTCAACAATCATGTAAAAAGTTTTGTTAAACACTAACAAAGTACCTGAAAAAATATTGACTGGATTGATAAAGGAGTTTGGCTTATACTGATTTACATCTGTTTAATTAAAAAAGCTAGTAATTTATCAAAGAAAAATCAGTAAAAACTGAAAATGCAGAACACTAAATTAGAACTTGGAGTGGCAGGTAGGCCAAAAGGTGGAGTAGGATACCGGTAATATTGTCTGCTGCATGTGAAATTGAAATCTCCTGCGGGAGGCTAAATAATACTCTATAAATAAGTGTTTTTAGACCAATTTGTGATAGCCATTTCCAATAGTTTATTCTTCCTCTTATGGTGGAATTTAGGATCTATATCTTGAACTCTGGCTTCCAGAGGAATCTGTTCAAGAACTTCTGGTTGAGAGTCCATTGTCTTGTTCCCATGGAGATCAATTATCTCACCTTGAAGCTGATTGTATATTTCAGTCTTCATACTTTGATGTTTCAATCAGTAGAGGGACAAGCGGATGTCAATAACCTTGATTTTGGAGTTACATTTAATTTGCAGTTGTAAGCCAGGCTGGATACCTCTGTCTAAAAGTCATTCTTTTCATGTAGTATTGAACTAGCACTTCGAAATTTCATGCCACTTGCCCCTGAAGTCATGCTTACTTAAAAGATATACAGGGTTTTTGTTTGTTTGTTTGTTTGCCTGCCCTTCCTGTAGTATCTTCTCTCTTGTGACACTTGGTGTATTCAATACGCTACTTAGAATTACTGGAGGAAATCCAAATTGGAGCACAAGAGTATCAGTACCTGTGGTAATGTCTACACTTCTTTTTCAGCTATCAGTTTTCCTTAGATTTTCCTATTTTTATTTATTTAAAGGAGGTTCCCGAGGCAGTTCCATTTACAGTTGCCAAAGCATCTTCCCAGTGCGATGATTAACAGAAACCTGTACTACTTTGCCTGGGATTTGGCTATCCATGGTCTCAGGCTCAGCTGGTGATGTGATTGTGACACAGAATTTATTTCATTGCTCTTACCGTAAATCTCATGCTGGTTGGTGAGGAGCAGGGTACACTCTCCCACAAGAGCTATTGCTAAGGAAATCTTTCTTAAATAAGGCTTCAAGTTCAGAAGATCTTCTGATCTTGAATGACACAGTGCACAACAGGAAGTGTGACCTTGCATGCATGAGTCTAACACAAGAGGTCAGGACAGTATATGAAGGGGCTGCTGAGGTGACTTAATTTTTTATTATATTATTCTTTTAAATACAGACTTGCCATTTCTTTAGCTAGACATGACAGTTACATCAACTTTGGGGAGTATAAATCATAGTAGATTTACCTGTGGTTGAACTAACTACTCCTCTCCCACTTCCTCCCATGTTTTCTTTTTTAGAGGCTTATCTGGGGGAAATAGAGAATCTGAATAACAAGGACTCCAGTGGCACCTTAAAGATTGCTCTTCAGAAAGATTTCAAATTACTGCTATTCAAAATATTGATTCTGTGATCAGAGTCTAAAGTCTGAGGGAAGGGGGAGGGAAACCTAGTTCTGTTGGCCTACACCTCTCCATCATAAATTAAAAACACACACACACAAAATAAAAAAACTGCCTTCAGTTAGTAGATGGCTAACTTGGTACATTTTGAAAGCTTTCAAACATAGACGCCTTCTTCCACCTCAGAGTCATGGATGCCTCCTATCCTGAAGTATCATATCCAACATACAAAGAAAGATGTAGGCTAGCCACCTTTCACACCTTCACTCTGTTCTACAAACTAAATGTGCAAGTCCCCTCAGTCTTTACCACTGGAAGAAGAGAGCCACATACCATGCTTACTCAGTAACTGGTTTATTTATTTATTTTTTTAAAAATGTATGTTGGGAGGGAAAGAGAGAAGCTGTGAGACACAGCTTCTCATTCATCCTTTGTTTTCCTCCTTTGCTATTGGACATCCCAATGTAATGTAGCGGCAGCCCTTCCCTGTGAAGAACAGGAATATTTATCTTACCTAAATAATTTCCTTTCTTCTGGTTGGAAAATCTGCAGATTTAACTCACCTAGCACAGAGATTATAGTTTTAAGTGAGGTTTAAACTGTCATACTCACCTCCATTTTCTTTGTTGACATGCTATATCTGTCCTCCATAGTTGTGGTGGATTTGAGGTTTCTCTGCAGTAGGAAGTGTTACATAATTTTTTTGTTCTATCCAATAATTTCTGAATTAAACCTTAAAGGACTTACCTTTATGTAGCAGCTTTGGAAGTATCTTTTAATTGGCTGAGTCTGGTCTGGTTTCTGCCTCCAACAAGGTGCAAGCAGAAGTAAAATCTATTGTAATGATTCTATGGACTTTCCTGGGAAAAAGAAAAGCTGGTTAATAAGATAGTATTACTGGATGTGGATAAAGGCATGATGTCTTCTGCACCTGTAGTCTAATCTACCCTCTCCCCCTATTGTATAGCAAACAGCTACAATAACAAGCCCTGATATTTCAAACACTTACCTGCAATCTTTCCATTGACTTCAGTGGGCTTTAGATTAGGCCCACAATAGCTGGAAAGTTTTATCATCTGCTCTATTATGTACTTGAATAGCTCTCTCTTGGCTTTTCCTTTGCATTTTCCCTGCTGCATATTATAAAAATCCTAAAATAAGTGGCAAAAAAACCTTGCTAATTTTAGAACCTCCTAATTTAAAGAATGTTTTTAAGAACTACAATTTTAAAGTGTAATGGAGAATCATAGGAAATGTAGGGATGGAAGGGACTTCAATAAGTCATATAGTCCAGCTCCCTGCGCTGAGGCAGGAATATGTATCTTCCTCTTCTACCTAGAATTTGATTCAGCCATTTAGATGTAGAATCAGAATTTGTAATAAAAGAAAAGAAAAAACTCTATCTCCTGAATATCTATATTTCCAATGTTTATTAACAATTGAGTTTTCAGTGTTCCTTTTCATAATAAAGAATTGTTTTAAAGATGTATAAAAGATAAACTATGGCAATTTCATCATTCAACTGTATTCAGCAGTAGCACAAAATAGGAGGCAAAGGGAGCATGTCCATCGAAGGACATTTTTCATATTAGTTCTAGCTGTAGATATTTGGATTCGCAACTCCTCTCTAGGAGTTTTCTATATGAAACAAATTGACTCTGACTCTCCCAGTTACACTGAATAACTTAAATGGCATTTTTTGAGATTTATGCTTTAGTGGCACCTTTTCTTCAGGTTCTCTGGAATTAGTGTGTGGAGAAGTGTAGGGATATTAAAATGTTATCATTTCACAACAATACATTTTATTTTTAAAAGAGACATTTCAAATAAGCACTAATTTTGAAGATATTTGGAGATAATCATCTTGTAAAACCTGACGTAAACCATATGAAAAATCAGCTCATTAGTATCATACAATCTAACTGAATAGGTTTCAACCCATCCCATGCTTATGTGAACCCAAACAGTCTTTTCAAAACATGTAAAGAAGATCTTTCATATCACCCTAAGTAATTGACATATTCAAATTCAGCTTCCATAAACTCAGACTAGAATTGATCCAAAAAATTGTTTATAAATGCTCCTGGTTTATATACTCCTTTCTATAAAATGAAACTGTTTGGATGTGATGCAGTTAAATATTGAATAGGATTCTAACACTGTGTTTGTTTTCTTTGTGATCATATTAAAACTTCTAATTTTTATTTTTTACAACAAGCATTGACTAGAATGTGGATTTCTGTTTGTACTCGACCTTAAAAATATTCTTCCTACATTTTGTAGTTGTGGCTTTAGAATTGTAAAATAATAATTAGTCAGTTTCTAAGATCTGCCTTTTTCTTTCTGTCCAGGCTGCCAAATTTCAAGTCTAGGCCCTCCATTGTAGTTGAGCTTTTGGATTTGGTTTGTATAATTCCTAGCACAATCCTAACTGAGTACTTTGGACACTACTACAATTAAAACAATTTAAAATTATGAAAATTTGAAAAAAAAACAGAGGTAAATAGCAATAGTCACAGATTTAAATTTATTCTCCCATGTTTTCTTTTTTATTATTATTATTATTATTATTACTACTACACATTTTAAGGCTTTGCGTACAAAGTAACACCAATTAAAGATAGTTCATTTTGGAGTAGGGAAGAAAAAGCTCTAGAAATTTCCAGTTGCTCGACTGAATAAAATAGCTCCAGCTTTCTATTCTTAAACCAGATGGTGTTTGTAGTAGTGTCGAGTTCCCTTTTAAACTAAAAACTGCTATTTTATAACATCCTACACTACTTGCAAAGTTAAATGTTGTTAGCACAATCTACGGCAAGTTGCACTAACCCAATTAAATTAAATTGTTCTGATAGTAAATGTACAATTACTAATTATCCCAGTCTTCTAGTAAATCAGGTCTATTGCCCAGATTTTTAAGAAGAGTGTTAATGCCTTTTGGCATAACTCAATTAATGAGTAATGTGTGTAAAATGAATGGATTTTCTGTAATATTTGTTTGCATATTGCATTCCTCCCATCTTAGATTAGGCAGGAAAATTATTGCCTTATCTGCACCCCCAAGTGGTTAGCTGAATAACTTGATAAACACTAATACTATACTTTGAAATATAGAAATTTCCATTCCAGACCAAATTAATAGTTCATTCATTTTGTATCTTCTCTCCAACAATGGCCAGTACCAGCAACGACTGAGCTAACTGGGGGTGAGAAAAGGTGCTCCCCTGGCAGCCTTTAGGTGTACATACATATGTTGTATTTTTCACACGCAGCTGGAGAGTGAGCCCTCTGCACATCCACATTGCAGTGGCGGTTCCTGCCCTAGAGGCCTAGCCCAGCCCCCCATTCCAAGTGTTGTGACATGGCACACAAGGCCATGTGGTGCTATGACTCCTGCACATCAGGTCACAATGCCACTTACTCAAATCTGACCTGGCTGTCCTTCCATCGTGACAGAGGGGCAGCTGGGCCAAGCCTGACTGGTGCTGCAACCACATGTGCCAGCTTGTAACACCGAGAATGGGGACCCGAGTCCAGCTTCATGGGACAGAAGCCATTGCTGCCATGTGAGTGGGGAGTGCACTCACCCTCCAGCCTCCTCCTCATACTCCACAAACACCTTCCCTCCTCACTAGGCCGGAATTTGTGATACTGTGGGTGGTCCATCACCCTGCCAACTGCAAAACTTGGCTCTGTCACTGCATACCAGCTGCTGTTTCAGAAAAGAAATCCCTGCATTTTGTATCTTTTCTACCTATGATTGTGAATGCTTTCATTATCATCTAATATCGTTCTCTTTTGAATCTTCCAAACTCTTGATTTTAATGCCACGTTGTGGTAATTAGTTCCCAAGGTTAATTAAATTTTCTGTGAAATTTTTCTCTTGATTAGTTTTAAAGTTGTTCCTTTTCAGTTTCATTTTGTGTGCCTCCATTTTTGGGTGCCCAACTTCAGACATTAATGTAACCCAGTTGTCAGTGGGCAAATACTTAGCATTTTCTGAAAACAAACAAACAAAAAAAACAGGCTTAAACGTGTCTGAGGTTGGGAATCCAAAGCTTGAGGCAATCATTAGTCACTTTTGAAAATCTAGGGCTCTGTTACTGCAAATTTTGCCACCTACCACTCAGCCCTTTCTCCAGATCAGTTGTAAATACATTTACAGGTTCTGGTCTTATTACAGAACCTCAGGACCCTCCACTGTTAACCTTCTATAGTGTCGAAAACTGACCATTTATTCCTATTTTTTTTTCTTTGCCAATTTCACCCAAATCCAGGATAGAACTTGACCTCTGACTCAGAGTACTTAAATTTCATTAATAGCTTCCTCTGAGAGTCTTTGTCAAAGGTTGTGCAACATGACTTTCTGTACCAAGATCATCAATACTGACAGCACTGCTAAACAGGATTGTTCCAAGTGCAAAGACAGTAAAAATCAAGAACAAAATGTTCAAATCTGGATACAATAGGTGTGCCAGGCAAAAAGCTCATGCACCAGATTCATAAGGATATTAGAGAGACTTTATCTTCAGTTACAATATGTTCAACATATAGATTCCTATCATTTAAATTAAGTGGTTCAATAGGACAGCAAAAAACAAAAATCACTTCCACCAGAGTGTGACATGATTTTTTGTTCGAGACCATTCTACACTTCCTATCAGGATTAGAGAACGTACATCACTTAAGCACATGTAGTATTGGGCTACATCTACACTACAGACCTTACAATGGCACAGTTGTACCCCTGCAGCTGCGCCACTGTAAGGTCTTCTGTGAACTCTCCTGTCGGCATAATTAAACCACCCCCAATGAGCGGCAAGAGCTATGTCGGCGGGACAGCATCTCCTGCTGACATAAGGCTGTCCACTCCTTTTGTCGATGAAACTTATGTCTGTCAGGGGTGTGTTTTTTCACACCCTTTACCAACAAACATTTTACTGACAAAAGTGCTAGTGCAGACGTAACCCCGTGGTCTCAGGCTATTAGAGAGAGAAGGTGAGTGAGGTAATATCTTTTACTGAACCAACTTCTGTTGGTGAGAGAGACAAGCTTTCAAGCTTACACAGAGCTCTAACTTAGGTCTGGGAAACTTACTCACAGCTAAATAAAAGGTGGAAAAGATGGTTTAGCATAAGTAGTTAACACATATTTCAAGGGGTGAGTCAAGATGAAATGGCCCATTAGAACCCTTCCAGTCATAGAGAGGAAAGGAAGCATCTGTTAGTTGTAATAAGCCATAAATCCAGTCTCTATTCAGTCCATGATTTTTAGTGTCTCGCAAAGTTATGAATTTAAGCTCCCAGGCTCATCTTTTGAAAGTGTTGTGCAGGTGTCCTTTGGGGTTGATAGGTCAGATATAGAGTGATCACTAAATTTCCCAGAATTGAAGTAGAGCTCTGTGTAAGCTTGAAAACTTGTCTCTCTCACCAACAGAAGATGGTCCAATAAAAAATATTACCTCACCCACCATGTCTTTCTTAAGCATGACAGTATTACTGTGCCTTCATAAATGTTATCTGGAATTTTTATAGTAAGTGTATGATGACTTTCATTTGAAGACCTTAGATTTTTCAGTGCTGCATATGAAAATATATTGCCCTGAATGACAACTCCTATTTTAATGTGCACATTTCATCTTTGTATTATAGCTTAATATATATTGCTATACTATAGTTTAGAAAGATAATTGTGTACCAGAAACACACACTATTCTTAAGTAGTGTTAGTGAAGTGTACATTCAGTACTATCAAATAGACACACCTAATAAAGATGCCTTCTGGATGTTGTTTAACATTGTATCATAACAAATTTATAAGCCACAAAAATCTCTATATTAATCTCTATACATTACTGCTATAAAAAGCTTCCAACATTTCTATAAATACCACAATATTATTGTTTTTATCCCTTGTGAAATCCTTTGTATGCTCAGATAATGGCATTTCTGCCAACTTTCTAACATATTGTAGCTGAACCATCATCAGCCTTTTCACTTTGTACTATTCTGGATCAAACAGAAGAATCCTGAGTCTAGGTGAATGTAAAGCATTGTAGAATCAATTAAACCAAGCTGTTTTATGTATAGAAATTACCACATGTGAAGCAAGGCGCAGCTGTGTGCAAATGTACTTTACAGTGATGAAGTTGCTCTTCTTCATAAAAAGTGCTGACAGACTGAAGTTGATGTAAAATTTTCCAGGCATGGCTACAGCACCGTATACATCTAGATTATTTATTTATTTATTTTATTTTAAATCAGCATTAGGAAATGATAGAGTTTTAAGATGGAATGTCCTTTTCCAGTGCACCATACACTATTCATACTTGATGAGATACATTCAGTACAGAAAGCCTGGGAAAATGTACTTATGAACCATTTAAATACCTGTAAACCCTCTAAACAAAGGTTAAGTGGGACTTAAATGTTGCACAGGCTCTGTACACAACAAGTTTTCTCCCGTTAATATGGTAGTTTCTAATGTGATGAAAGCTGAAAAGTTTTAAAGCAACATACATAAACTGTGCCTTGTTTAATTCATGTAATCCTATTTCTCATGTATTTTATCTATAAAAGAATAATCATTTCCCATCACCCTTCAGTAAGAACAATAAATAAAGCTTAACATACTTAAGATATAAAATGGAGCTTACTTACCCAGCCATCAAGGAAATAATGCCTCCCTTATTAATTTATACAAGATGGAACTGTACGAGTCTACATTTAAACCCACAGACTTGAACAAGTTTGCATTAGCAAAATAATGTTAGTATATAAAAAAAAAACTTGAAACACACACATACCACATCACTCCACTCAAAGCAGAATAACGTCTGTGCATATCAAACTTTAACTAAACCATTCACATCATCAATACAAACTTCACTTTTTGTATTATTAGGTGAAACTCAAAGGGGAATATTTCATTGTAAAAGATGAGAGTCTCTTGCAGCAAATTGGAATGTATCATGTTCATTATTTATGTATTGGGCAACATAAGTAAACGAGTCTGTTTTTCACTAAGGCGTCTCCACTTAACAGCTAAGAGAGACCACCTTCTTTCATCCATAGCCATAGATATCAGTCTAGTCCAAAGCTGAGCATTTTCTGTTCCTTAATTTTGCTATTCATTAGCAATTATGTTTGCAGAAAAGAAACCTTCAAAATAAATGCTGGACTAGGACGGAAGAAGAGAAGCTCCGTTGCATGCGCTCCATGCCATGCCCCATGGAAGCACCCTCTCTATTAGCTCTGAGGCATTGTCATTCCATGGGCTGGGAGAAAGATTAACCCAGAGAGCAGACCTTCTTTGCAACACGATCCTCTTAGAGCCAGAAGGCTATCCACATGAAAGATAATACTATTTCTAGCAGAATTCATTTCCCTTTACTACTTATAAGGGTTTAACCTAGCAGCATGCCTGCTGTGGGAGAGGGGAGACTGAGAAGCATATGGGGCAGTCCTTCCATATGATTGGAGGTTCCTTTTCTTCTAAATTATTAGGGATCTGTGGTGTTTGGAGACTTGCCCCCTACCATAAATATTTCCTCCTTGAGGAAAATCTAAGTAAGAAATTGTGACGGTTACCTTTATGTAGTTTACTCTGTCTCCTTCCCATCCGTTTAATTTAGAAAGAGGGCATTGGGAGAAGAGGAGGGAAATACACAATATAGCTAAAACATTTGCATTTCTGACAATTATATGTATTGACTTTCCTTATTCACTCATTCATATGTCTAGTTTGTTCCTTCACTTATCCGCAATGATTAACAGTCATGGTATTAAAATACACCTTTGGCATGTTGAAACAAGCCATCAATGTTGATAGTAAATTAATTTGCTCAGAAAGAATCCTGGCCATAGCTCAGTTTGATTTATTAAAAGGCAGAGCAAATAATGTTGCTCTTGAAAGGGACATGGCACATGAGGGACTAAGTCATCTTTACTATTCATCAATGAAAAGTTGTTCTATGTATTCTTGTCATGATATAATTCCCCACTCTGAACCTTAGCGTCCAAAAGATGGGGGACCAGCATGAATTCCTCTAAGCTCAATTACCAGCTTAGTACTTGTAGCACTGCCACCAACCAGGAATTCCAGGACCTGGTACACTCTGGTCCCCCCAAAACCTTGCCCGGGGACCCCAAGACCCAGTCCCTCTGGATCTTAATACAAGGAAAGTAAACCCTTTCCCTCACCATTGCCTCTCCCAGGCTTCCCCTCCCTGGGTTACCCTGGAAGATCACTGTGATTCAAACTCCTTGAATCTTAAAACAGAGAGGAAAATTCACCTTCTCCCCTCCTTCTCTCTCCCCCTCCCAGACTCTCCCTGAGAGAGAAAGTAATCCTAACACAGAGAGAAAATTAACGTTTCTCTCCTTGTTCCCTCCTTTCTCCCCACCAATTCCCTGGTGGATCCAGACCCAGTCCCCTGGGGTCTCACCAGAATAAAAAAACAATCAGGTTCTTAAACAAGAAAAGCTTTTAATTAAAGAAAGAAAAACAGTAAAAATTATCTTTGTAAATTTAAGATGGAATATGTTACAGGGTCTTTCAGCTATAGACACTGGGAATACCCTCCCAGCCTAAGTATACAAGTACAAATTAAAATCCTTTCAGCAAAATACAATTTGAACTCCTTCCAGCCAAATACACATTTGCAAATAAAGAAAACAAACATAAGCCTAACTCACCTTATCTACCTAGTACTCACTATTCTGGACATATAAGAGACTGTATCAAAGAGATTGGAGAGAAACCTGGTTGCACGTCTGGTCCCTCTGAGAACCCAGAGAGAACAACCACCAAAAACTAATAGCACACACAAAAACTTCCCTCCCTCAAGATTTGAAAGTATCCTGTCCCCTGAATGGTCCTCTGGTCAGGTGACAGCCAGGCTCACGATCTAGTTAACCCTTTACAGGCAAAAGAGGTATGAAGTACTTCTGTTCTATTAACTCTTACTTATCTGTTTATGACAATTCTCTTTTTAAGTTTTATTTAATTCATGGATACTGGTACTGATTGAATTTTTATCACTTATTTGCAAACCATTTGTTGCAATTTGAAAGCTAATTTTCAACACTAATTTTTTCATGAATATTGCATCTCCCTGTTTTCTTACATATTCAAAGCTGCTGATGGTGATTTAAAAATGTATTAATAATGTTTAAGGAAAGATTCTGACCAAAATATACAATAAATTGACATTAGTACAATTGAAGGGAAAAGTCTATTGCTGCACCAAACACAATCTATTTGGCAACAGCAATGTGGTTCCCACTGGTTCTGTATCTAGTTGAATAGAGCAATGGCATATTAAAAGAAATATTTGTACCCTTTAACGGTATATCTTCAGATGTACATGCATTTTGTATTTTACAGTGTACCTAAATAATATATCATTTGTTCACCTTCATGTAAATTCTTTTTAAAATACAAGTCAACTGCTGGGGGGGGGGGCCAAAAACCAAACAATGTAAATAAAATAGTGTCTTCTCCCCTGCTGTTATGTTACACACTGAAAAAGTTACAATATTTATCATAAATATGTTTCAATATATTTGAGAGACAGATTATAGCAACAAAGTTGTGCTAAACTGACTTTTTCTGTTTGGTTTGTCATTCTATTGTCGTAGATGTAATCATTTTGACTAATGGATGTTGATGTAACAAATTTTGCATTTGCTCACTGAATATTGTTATCTTGCTTTCCTATCCTAATGGTAGTATTGGACCTAAAATATTTATAAACGAGTTATAAGTATTCTCTGCCCTATGTTTTGAGAAGGAAAATATCATGAATTTGGGCTCTATTCTTTTCCAGACTACAAAGATAATATTAATCTATTAACCCATCATTAAACACACTTGGTGTGGACTCTGTACCTGATATCAAAAACATTCTGACTAACCCCAAGTAACAGTCCTCAGAATTACTCAATAGCCATCTCATTTATTCCATTACCAGAAACTAACCGGTATGTCTTTTGAGTTTAAAGGTCTTCGTTTTTTTTTATTATTTTATTTTTTTTTAGAAAGAACTACAATCCTATTACAGGTAAACTGCAAATTTAAGACAACTCTGTATGGCTGATTTTGGGATCCAATTTTCCAGACAAACTTATCAAAAGGCAGAAGCAAGGAACAAGGATAACTCTAGAAACCAAGGGAAAGACACTGGGGAAGCCTGCTTTCAAAAATATAGTGACAAAACTGAAAAGGTCTGTCAGATTTTACAATCACATTACCAAATTTTGCATCTTTATTTTTGTGGAATTCTGTCATTTTCATAATTTTCACAGGGTATTATAATTTTCACAAAAATATGTAGCTGGAGCAGATAAGGTAGCTTTTCGTAGGAGGAAATACAAAATGGCTTCTTTCTGCCACACCTTCCAATCCATGGAAGCCTCTACCTATGGGATTAAATGCTGGACCTACTGACTTCACCCATGATCTTTACATTCTTGGCTTCTGTAGACTGAAGAAGCAAGTGACAGTCCCTTACATGGATTGCTGGGGATTTCTTATATATGATATAATGCTGACACTGTCCACTGTCCCTCCACTAAGTGAATGTGTATTAAATATAGATTGGAAACTAATAGGAGCATATTAGCCTATAAAAAGGGACTAGGGAACAGTGAATTTTGGTGCATTCATTTATGATTGTCCAACATGAGACATCTTAAAGGAGTATAATTTTCAAGAAGCAGGTCCTCAACACTTTCTGACAATGGTGCCTCTTTCACATGTCCGGCTGGGTACCCAAAAACTGATACTCCTACACTCACTAGTTGCTTTTGAAAATTTATTCCTTAGCTTCAATAAGACGTGGTAGCCTGGGAAGCAGGAAAAAGAAATGGACTTTTACACAAATCTGCTGACCCTCTTTGTACACACTAAGAAATACAAGCAGGTTCAGTACCTCTTGAAATATCCACAGTTTTTATTTCACATGCATCACAGGGGTAGGTATACTACAATTTATTTGACAAATTTAGGGCCTGATCTGAAGCATGCTGAAGTCAATTAGATCCTTTCCATGGACTTCACTAGGCTGTGGATCAGACTTAATCCTTTTTGTTTGTCTCTTCGTAGATAATGATTTGACATAAGAACAGTCATACTGAGTCAGACCAAAGGTCCATCAAGCTCAGTGTCCTGTCCTCTGACAGTGGCCAATGGCAGGTGCTTCAAAGGGAATGAACAGAACAGGTTATCATCAGGTGATACATGCCCTGTCACCCCAAACTCAGTGTCAGGGTTCCCTCCCCACTGTGAAATCTAGGGTACAGATGTGGGGGACCTGCATGAAAGACCCCCTAAGCTTATTTCTAGCAGCTTAGGTTAAAAACTCCCCGAGGCACAATTTCTCTCTCATACCTTGGATTAACTAATGCTGCCACCACAAAGTGATTTAAATAAACATTTAGGGAGGGCCACATGGAGCCCTACCTTCCCCAAATATCCCCCCAATCGCCTACACCCCCTTTTCTGGGCAGGCTTCAGAATAATCCCCCCAAGCCCCTACACCCCCTTTCCTGGGGAGGCTTGAGAATAATATCCTCACCAATTGGTATAGGTGAACACAGACCCAAACCCTTGGATCTTAAAAAATGAAAAATCAATCACGTTCTTAAAAGAAGAATTTTAATTAAAGAAAAGATAAAAGAATTACCTCTGTAAAATCAGGATGGTAAGTTCTTTACAGAGTACAAAAGACTCAAGAACACAGAGGATCTCCCCTCTAGGCAAAACCTTAAAGTTACAAAACCAGGCATAAACCTCCCTCTTACACAAAGGAAAACGCAAGCCAAAATAAAAGTAAACTAGCGCATTTCCTTGCTAAATACTTACTAACTCTATAGGAGTTGGATTGTTTGCTTCCTTGATCTGACTCCGGCAAGTATACAGGACAGATGGACAAAGCCCCCTCCCCCCCCCAGATTTGAAAGTATCTTGTCCCCTTGTTGGTCCTTTTGGTCAGGTGCCAGCCAGGTTACTTGAGCTTCTTAACCCTTTACAGGTAAGAGAATTTGGGCCTCTGGCCACAACAGACCCTACAGCACTCTATACAGAAAGGTGGTCACCCTTCCCTTTATATTCATGACACCCAGCTTCTGGCAAACAGAGGCTAGGGACACCATTCCTGCCCATCCTGGCTAGTAGCAATTGATGGACCTATCTTCCATGAATCTATCTACCTCCCTTTTGAACCCTGTTATAGTAATGGTCTTCACAACACCCTCTGGCCAGGAGTTCCAGAGGTTGACAGTGCATGAAAAAATACTTTGTGTTTGTTTTAAACCTGCTACCTATTAATTTCAGTATTCAAGGTGTGGGAGTACCATGGATTTATATAGAGGCAATATGATATTTTCTGTCTTATCACCTATCCTTTTCTTAATAATGTCCAACATTCTGTTCACTTTTTTGACTGCCACTGCACATTGAGTGGATGATTTCAGAAAACTATCCACAATGAGTCCAATATCTTTCTTGAGTGGTAACAGCTAATTTAGACCCCATCATTGTACATGTATTGTTAGGATTATGTTTTCCAATGTGCATTGCTTTGCATTTATCAGCATTAAATGTAATCTGCCATTTTGTTGCCCAATCACGCAGTTTTGCGAGATCCTTTTGTAGCTCTTCACAGTCTGCCTGGGACTTAACTATCTTGAGTAGTTTTGTATCATCTGCAAATTTTGCCACCTCACTGTTTACACCTTTTTCCAGATAATTTATGAATATATTAAATATGACTGTGCCCAGTACAGATCCCTGGGTGACACCACTATTCACCTCTCTCCATTCTGAAAACTGAACATTTATTCCTACTCTTTATTTCCTACCTTTTAACCAGTTACCAATCGATGACAGAACCTTCCCTTTTATCCCATTACTGCTTATTTTGCTTAAGAGTCTTTGGAGAAGGACGTTCTCAAAGGCTTTCTGAAAATCAAAATACACTATATATACTGGATCTCCTTTGTCCGCACGCTTGTTGTCCCCCTCAAAGAATTCTAGTAGATTGGTGAGGCATGATTTCCCCTTTACAAAAACCATGTTGACTATTTCCCAACAAATTATGTTCATCTATGTGTCTGACAATTTTTCTTTACCATAGTTTCAACGAATTTTCCCAGCACTGAAGTGAGGCTTAATGGCCTGTAATTGCCAGGGTCACCTCTGGAGCCCTTTTTAAAAAAAATGGTGTCACATTAGCTACCCTCCAGTCATTTGGTACCTGATTTAAATAATAGGTTACAGATGACAACTGTAAGTCCTGCAATTTCACATTTGAGTTCCTTCAGAGCTCTGGGGTGAATACCATCAGGTCCTGGAGACTTATTACTGTTTAGTTTATCAATTTGTTCCAAAAATGGCTCTAATGACACCTCAATTTGAGACAGTTCCTCAGATCTGTCACCCAAAAAGAATGGCTCAGATTTGGGAATCTCCCTCACCTCCTCAACAGTGAAGACTGATGCAAAGAATTCATTTAGTTTCTCTACAATGGCCTTATCGTCTTTGAGCGCTACTTTAGCACCTCGATCGTCCAGTGGCCCCATTGTTTTTTTAGCAGGCTTTCTGCTTCTGATGTATTAAAAAAAATTGCTATTCCTTTTGGAGTCTTTGGCTAGCTGTTCTTCAAATTCTTTTTTTGGTCTTTCTAATTATGTTTTTACACTTCATTTGCCAGAGTGTATGCTCTTTTCTATTTTCTTCATTAGGATTTATCTTCCACTTTTTAAAGGACGTCTTTTTGCCTCTCGCTGCTTCTTTTACTTTGTTGTTTAACCACAGTGGCCAGGGGTGGCTCCAGGTACCAGCAAACCAAGCGCATGCCTGGGGCAGCAAGCCACGGGGGGGGGCGCTCTGCCAGTCGCTGCGAGGGCGGCAGGCAGGTAGCCTTCAGCAGCATGCCTGCAGAGCGTCCGCTGGTCCCGCGGCTTCGGCGGACCTCCCACAGGCTGCCGCCGAATCCGCGGGACCAGGGACCTCCCTTAGGCAAGCCGCCGAAGGCAGCCTGCCTGCCGTGCTTGGGGCGGCAAAATACATAGAGATGCCCCTGACAGTGGCTCTTTTTTGGTTTCTTTCTATGTTTTTTTTAATTTGGGCTATACATTTAAGTTGAGCCTCTATTATGGTGTCTTTAAAAAGTTTCCATTCAACTTCCAGGGATTTTACTTTTGGTACTGTACCTTTTTGATTTCTGTTTCACTAATCTCCTAATTTTTGTGTAGTTCCCCTTTCTAAAATAAAGTGCTACAGTGCTGGGCCACTATGGAGTTTTCCTCACCACAGGTCCAGCTATAGTTACCTCTTGGACCTAATCCTGTGCTCCACTTAGGACTAAATCAAGAATTGCCTCTCCTCTGAGGGGTTCCAGGACTAGCTGCTCCAAGAAGCAGTCATTTAAGGTGCCAAGAAACTTTATTTCAGTATCCCATCCTGAGGTGACATGTACCCAGCCAATATGGGGATAGTTGAAATCCCCCATCATTATTATTGAGTTTTTTATTTTAATAGCCTCTCTCATCTCCTTGAGTATTTAAGAGTCACTAATACCATCCTGGCCAGGTGGTCTGTAATATAGCCCTACTGCTATATTCTTATTTTTCAAGCATAGAATTATTATCACGAGAGATTCTATAGTACAATGTAGTTAATTTAAGATTTTTACTTCATTTGATTCTACGCTTTCTTTCACATATAGTGCCACTCCCCGAGCAGCATGACCTGGTCTGTTCTTCCAATATATTTTGTACCCTGGTATTACTGTGTCCCATTGATTATCCTCATTCCACCATGTGGGGATATAATATGATGCCTATTATATCAATATCCTCATTTAATACTAGGCAATCTAGTTCACCCATCTTATTATTATTTAGACTTCTAACACTAGTATAGAAGCATTTTAATTTTTACTAGTAGCTTCATTTTAATAGTTAAATGAATTAGTTTTTGCAAACATATTTGAGACAGGGAATGCTTGTGAACTGCTTGTGGCTAGTTTTATGACTTGCCAACCAGTATTGCATTGTATTATCCTCTAACTGAGAAACCTAATTTTTGGCCAGTGAATGACAGAACCTTAACTACTACAGCAACTCTGTTGTTTCCCCATCTAATATAATTATAAATGAATTTTGTTTCTTGATTAAATAAATCTTGGCTACAGGCCTCATCTTTAACTGTGTTACTGTTAGTGAACAGTGAGTAATAAAGTATATGGGCAGGTCAAAGAGAAACCTGCCTTTAATTTTTTGCAACATGTTCAGAAACAGGTTTTTACACTCCTTTAACCACCCTTATTCACCTCAAAATAAAACTATACTAACTCTTCATCAATCCAAATGACCAATAAATGAAAATGATTGTCATAAAGTGTCCATATTCATAACAGATCCGAACAGATTCATTCTCTCTCAATTTCTGCACAGTTTAAGGCCTTCATGATAGATTAGAAGGTAATAGTCAATTAAATAATGACTAAGACAATGCCTAATACGCCACATGTATAAGTATCAACAAGTAGTCAAACTAAAACACACTATTACAGTACTAATTTGCCACATACGTTTTTAAACCATTTGCTTGATTCTCAAAATTAAGACGTTGGACCCATTCAAAGTTCCTTCTTCAATCCCACAGATCCCTACATTTATGGGCCATTTCAAATTGGGAAATAATGTGGGCAGCCTTCTTGTTTGACTGATCAAACTATTATCGAAGAACAGACAAACAAACCACCCCAACTTTCCTCATTTACTGTGTTTCCTCAATAGTGGTTTATTTCCCATATTCCTCAATAGAGGGTCGTCTTACCCTCCAGAGAAGACAGTAATCTTAGTCCAAAGGTAATGACTATCATACTAAAACATAAGAGGTAGTCCTTGTGCTGTTTCCTCTTCTCCAACTATAGTCCGCTCCTGGGCTGTTGTCTGGGACACGAGCATAACTAAAAATATCAGTAATCAGCTTATTACCACTTTAAGGGCCCAGAGCTGAACAACGCTTACATTATCATCAGCATGATGCTCCCTCCTCCTTGGGCAAGTGACTGTTCTGCTTCTAACACTGCCATCCTGATGCTGTGATATGATGATTCCAGAACATATCTTTTAGTCTCCTGTCTTCCACCTCCAATTAGGAGGACTCATACGAAGTCTAAACCCTGCCAGAGCTACATATGTCACTTTCTGAATCATTCCCCTACTCTGGCTGAGCAGCTAGAGCTCCAGCAGAGTCATTTCAAGTTAGAATATGTGACTAATTCCTATTTTTTCTAATGTGGTATATAAACAGTAGGGGAGGCAATGCTATTTACTTGCTCAATAGCTGTATAAAATTGAGCAGGCAGTTTATTCCTAGATTTAGAAAATGTATTCAGTGCTATCATTGTAAGATTAATGAATCATTGGGATGCTTCTACCAGTCACACAAGCTATACAGGGAAGTCAACACCTTGAATAGAGTATGAAACACCATAATCTAATTTCAAATTGACCAAATTTGCTAATCCTCAATTGACTTAATGTATGAACTCTTCTAGCAGTATCTAGCAAGACTGGACTTACATAAAACAGTAAGAATAAACAAAAAAATACTTACTAGTTGTCATAATGATATCTTTACACCCACTATTCTTGCATGGAATACATGAATGCATGAATTGCATTGATCCAATATAGTCATCTTGGACTAAGCCAATGCTCATTGAAGTCAGTGAAAAGACTCCTTTAGACTTGGATGGGCATTGGATCATGCCTCTAGAGATTTCAAGCTTTCTTATAGAAATTAGAAGACAATAGTTCAAAAAAATGCATCTCTCTTTGAGGGCTCTCTTGCCATCATGCAACTACTGAACACTCTCCTCTGGAGTGGAATGTCACTGTTTTCTCAGCCCATTGCTATTTACCTCATGATATATCATTAGTGTGAACCCAATTGCCTAGATCAGAGGTCCAATGCTCTAAACTTTCAAGAAGTAGATAATGCTTTATAGCAAACAAGTTGCAAAAGCCTTTGAAGCCCCTACAGATAAAACAATGGAATTCAGTATGTTCTTCAAAATCCAGCATATTAAAGCTTGTAATTTGTAAGAAATGGGAACTGAAAACATTACAAATATGGGAGCCCTGTCACTAAATTATAATAGGAACATTTCTGTATGATTTAAATATTCTTGTTGTTAACAGATTTACACTCAAATACAAATGATGATCCAGCAAGGCAGCTGAGCATTTCAGCATTAAAAACCATATTTGATGAGAACTACAAATATATAAAGTAGTGGCAGGCTATCAAGAAAATCAAAATGCAATGTAATGAGCTGATCAAGAAGCAGAGCTGAAAGGATGATTAGCAGATGACAGACACAATTGTCCTATATTAACTCAATTTTGCTCCCTACTTCTAACTTATTCATCAAATCAGCTGTGAGCAGTGATGAGGTATAAATTGCCTGAAAAAATACATTTTCAGAGTCTTACAAGGGGAAATACATGAACCATCCCCCAGTCCTTATTAAGGGAGTTAGCATGTGTAAATGCTGCCCCACTGCTGTGGTGCAACTTTTTTCTTATATTGGTTTGCAAAGAAAACTGTGGCTGAAGCAGCACCAGTAATATCAGTCTCACCAATTAATCAGCGGGTTTTTTAAGGAAACTTCATGAAAACTATCATACTAGGGGAGTGAGCTTTAAAAAGTTGTAATGGCCATAAAGAAATTAAAATTTAGCTTTGGGCCCTACATGAATTATCCAGCAGTGATTTCCACCTTAAGTTTAATTGTTTTATAAACCAAAAGCTAAGACTGTGCATTCCCCCTCACACACTGCCGCCTTCATGTCCAAAGTCAGGATGCAAGGTGAGCCTTGTAACCGAAAATCAACCAATACTTTTTTTCCCCCAGCCGCAGTATGGATTTTGAAATTACTGTTTACTGTCAATGTTGTTGATGATGCACGAAGCAGAACACAACAGCTCTTTTGTCAGCAGCATTGACAGCAGTAAACACTTGAAGCAGATATGACTCAGCTCCTACATAGGAAGAAGGTACCTGCACTAAGAAGATGTTATTTTTAGAGTTCCTTTTCTAGCGCATAGTTTTTGCTGATCATATTTTAACTGGCTCTCTTGCTAACACAAAAATAAAGCATTTTAAAGCTATAATCCAACATTTGGAAACTACTTGACCCAGTAATATCATTCCCCTTCTGCTGTAATACAAATAGAACCAATTAAAACAGTCTCTTATTTTCACCCCATTTTAACCCCATTTCAAAATGGTTCTGTCCACTAAAACTGAGTGAAAAACATTTTTAACCTGGAGAAAACTTGTGTGAGGAAAAAAATGTATAGCATTTTCATGGGTTTAAAATGTTTCAGATTTTTCTCAAATTTTATTTAAAAATTGAAAGGCAGTTCTAGCAGGCAAAAGGCTGGGTTTTTTTTGAGGGGGGGCATAAAGAGCTGTTTCTACTGATGAAATAGTGACACATCTCTGTGAAGCTAAGGGGAAAAAATACTAACTGGGAAATACTCGTGATGTTTCCTAGGAGAAAAAAAATACTGTTCTTGTCTCAGAAAGTTCTGTTCATTGGTGGATACGGCAAGCATCACAAACATTTGTGATAATATCAGTTTTAACACACATCTTATGACTAATATCTTATATAAATACCTACGCATCAACGAGCAGTTCTACTGTGCATCACTAGCAAAGTTCATTGTCCCTGACATTTTACTGTAATGTTAATCTCCCTGAGGCACTTGATAAGCTTTGTTGAGCTAACATATTTTCAGTGTCCCTATGCTGTGCTTATGCTGCCTCATCTCCTTTGCGTCTTGCTTTTGCACTAAAGAAAAGAGAAACATTAATGAATGAAGTAGCTTCCCCTGTTTGATGTCAACTCTACTATAGATGGAGCTGTTAAGCACGGCTTGTAGTTAAGGTTGCATAACACTTTCCATTATAAGAATATGTTTTTCCATTGGCTTATAGATTTACCAATCTTTAGCTGTTTGAGTGAAATTTTCTCACCCCCTCATGTCCATCTCAGGTTAGATTTTTCTTTTTTAAAAGAAAAACACCAACAAAAAATGGTTCAGCCATTTCTGAGAACAAGGTTAGGAGAAAATATGTTGTTTTCCCCATGTTAAAAAAGAATCTTACAACTATTTCACTGAGAAGCTTTAGCAGCTTTGGTGCTGGGTGTGGGGCAGGGGGATTGCTCTTATACCAAGGCTGTGCCTTTGGCTAGTTTTGTGAAAATTCATCCAAAATTGACCAAGTTATAAACCTCTGAAAAGTTTCAGCGGAGACTTTTTAGAGTTTGGCCCCAAAGTTCTCTGAAGATTCCATCTGCACTGGGCATGCTCCTCACCCAAGGAAGCAGGGTTGAGCAGGACTTTACCTGAAATTGATGCTGGGGACAGCGTGGCACAAGGCTCTGACACTCAGGGCAGAAAGATTTTCTCCCGTCTTGTTGATGCTCCCTTCCTGTTGATTGGAAGCACCTGACTGGGATGCAGAGGTATGAGAAACTGGTGGGAGGGGAGGAGGACAGGTCAGGAGCTGGGAGGAGCAGATAGGGAGTCCCTAGCCTCTGTTTGTCAGTGGGTGGACATGGATGGCAGGAGAGATATCACTTGATCATTACCTGTTATGTTCACTCCCTTTGGGACACCTGGAATTGGTCCCTGTCAGTAGACAGGATACTGGGCTGGATGGACCTTTGATCTGATCCAGTATGGCCATTCTTACGAGACAGAAGCCAGGGTAAATTGGTGAGGAGTTGAGGGGGCAGGGGCACGGGCAAAGGCAGAGGCAGAAGCGTCTGTAACCCCAAGAATGCATTCCCATCCAGTCCTGAGTCTCATTATTCCTCTATTTTCAGCAAACAGGTGCTAAACCTACTAGGTAAAGCATTTGTCTCCTCATCCTGTAGTGCCAGTCCACATAGATGATATCAGCTTACCAATTACTCAGCTGTGGATCTAAAACCTTCTTAATTATCCATGATTTATTTTGGGGGGGGGGCAATGTGGTTTAACATGATTGAAAAACACAGAAATTCTGTTTGCTTTTTGAAAACATGAAGAAATCACATTTTTAAAAGATAAAGAACATTAAGGTTGCAAAATCAAACCCTCAAATGTTAGGAAATGCCAGAATTAAGATGGCTTGTGCAACTTATGATATAGTCTTTAATTATACAATCACAAGCTATTTTTCCACAGGTCCCTTACTTCATTCAGTATTATTTATAATGTACACACATTTCATGCATAAAATGGCCATATTTTTAGAAATATTAATAAATTGAAGTCTATCGCTCAGAAACAAAGAGGTAAAACAGGGAGGCATGATTCTGCAGCCCTTATGAAAGTGAAGTTGCCACTGGTTACACAGATGTTCACCTCACAAAAACCACCACTGTAACTCATGGCACTCCTGCTGCTATCTTCAGCAGTAACCATGGACCTCAGAGAGGTGATCTGCCCATGTTAAAATCCAGAAACTAATGCAGCAGCGGTTGATTATTCTATACCTGTCTCAGTTACCAGCAGTGTGGCTCTCCTCACAAATAATCTGGCCATGATGCAGCAAAGCACTTAAGCATGTGCTTAACTTAACTGTGGGAGTAGTCTAGGATACTTCAACAGAATTACCCATGTATGTAAGTGCATAGTGGGATTGAGGCATATGTTTTTTAAATGAATTTGACAGAGATAAGTAATAATAAGAAAAAAATGGGGGTGAAGGGAGGCTTGGGGGGAAAAAATCTGGTCACCCATGTAAACCCAATGAAGTCAACTCTGTTGTAGCCCAGTTGAAGTCACACGGATTGTGTGGATGTTACAGAACACAAAGCGATAAGTTTTGGTTTATTAGGCATAGAGATGGTAGATGTCAATAGTAAACTTTTGAACAACACATAAAGTACAGTAGCAAGGTAAACCACAAATCTAATTTTTTTTTATTAATCATATATTGCTTAGTCAGTCAGTCACCTAAGAAAGACCAGATGGCACAATTCAAGAAGAATCAATTACAACGGTACAAAAAAGGGTGATCAGTATTTGTTGCCTACCAATGTAATTTAAATAGAGACTCATTTGTTACATAGCTTGGCTAGGTATTCACTCTCAAGCTTCATTCACTGTCATGCTTATCTCATTTAGAAGGAGAATTTAGAGTTAATGTATTTCCAACTAATGTATTATATATCCAGACAATGGAGATTAAATATTCCAATAAATTAAGATCAAGAAAAGAATCAGTAATACACAAAAACAGACTAAAATAAAAAGACATCCTAATTGGTTTTAAAGGAGTCTGAGTTGTCACAATCCTAACAACAGAGCTAAATTATCATCTTAACCTGCATGGCTTGGCAGGGGAAATGTATGATGCACCTCCCCAGGAATAATGCCTCTGACAGCATAGATCAGAGTAACTATTAGAACCTTTTAAAGGATGCATATAGCCCATCCATTGTGACAGGCTGATGCTGAAGTCACTGCTAGTCAGGTTCCATCTTTTCACTCAGGGAATGCTGAGCCTAAGATTGTGACTAGTGAACAGGGACAGGGCAAGTGAGATAGGATTTTCAGCCCTTCCACCCCTTGTACACCTGTGCAGGACTAGTCACAATCTAGCCCTAAGTACACAGTGCAAACTGTGTTTGATCTTTCATATATACTGTCTCCACATTTTCCTTTTATTTTTTTAAACTACAGACTCATTTGGCCTACCCAACATTAAATAGCTGTGGCAATGAACAGCTTTAATATGTATATAGCTCCTTTTAATCTAAAGACCGTCACTGATTTTTTTTTATGCACACTGCGCGCGTGCACACACGCACCCCAGCAGCATGGAAATGCACTGACATTGGAGTAAAAGGCAGCAAACAATCGGCCTATAGCACAACAGCTTGAAGGGGAAGGAACTGACCTCAGGGCAAAACTCTGCTTTATTAAACATGCTTTCGGATCTTCAGGGTTTGATTCTATACACTGTTGCACAAAGTTAAAAAAAAGGATGTTCAAGAGGGACGGAGAACCATTTCCTGGATTAATGAATGTTGCTTTGTTGCCAGAAAGTACAGTTGGAGTTCGTAGTAGCAGGGGTGAACCCAAAGAGAGCACATAATCAAGCAGCTCATTAGAATGCTGATCTCTTACTCAAGTGCCCACTCATTTGCTACCCACACACCATCTTTTTATTTATTTATTTATTACAATGTGATCTTGGGCCTGATGCAGAGACCACTGAATGGGAGTATTTCTAGTGACTTCAGTGCATGTCAGTTGAGACCTTTTGAGAGCAAGGCATACGAGCAGTTTGAAACCTTTGTGCAGTGCCAGGGATTATATCAACTATTTAGTACTCCTGGATGTTCTACCATGGAAGGTGGAAAGGTTGGTTCAGTGCTGCCAGAATGTGAACATGCTGTTGTGCAGGGAATTTGGCTATTCCACTGCTAAGCCAATCCTTTCAGCAAAGATCTAGTGTGAAATGGATAGGAGGAACGGAATGTTGCAGTGTCCTTTCAATCCATGAGCGGGCTTAAACGGGGAATGATATCATGCAAAAACTAAGATTTTATTTAATTAATTTAAATCTTCATCAAAACATATGTCCCAAATTTTGCAGACACAAGTCAAAACGTCAAAATATAAAAGCTGCTAGCATTAACCCTGGAAATATTGTCTCTACTGCCAATTCTCAGAATGCTTATGTATCATTTGGTGTGTCTCATAAAGGTATAGACTTGTTTGTTTCTTGACTTCCATGATGCTTACAATTTCTCTAAGATGTTTTAATGTTTTTCCTCAATCTTCCTTGCAGCCAAATGATGGAAAATATAGAAAGCAGCTAGCAAAGACTCAATGAAACAACATCCAAGAGCTGGATTCACAGAAGGATTTAGGCACCTGACTGCCACTTTTGGTGCCTAAATCCTAGAATCAGGCCCCAGTGGGATTCACAAAGCCCCTGCCCAGCTGCCCCTGAAGGCGTAGGCATCTAAAAATCACTCAGCACCTAGATTTTTGTAGTAAAATTTCCCTAGATGCTTATTTCTGCCCTCTGTATGTGCACGGCAGTCTCACGCCACATGGCTGTACACACCTAAGCCCCAGACTGATGCACAAAGTGGACATTCTTCTGCCTAACTTCTCTGCGATCTGGTAAGCAGGCTCCAACTTTACCTTTCAGATCTGACCCCTATAGATGCATTTACCCAAAACAGCCAGAGGGGAGGAGCTTCCTCAACATTTTTAACCCAGTGGCTAGGCTAGATTAGTGTGAGACCCCCAGTTCAAGTCCTCTACCTGAAGGGCAGAAAGGATTTGAATAGGGATAACCTATCTCTCAGGTGACCCCTCTAACCACTGGGCTATTCTGATGTGGGGCTTCCTCACCATCTCCTGTTGAAACTGTTCCACTCTGGATAAATAATTTAAAAATTGTCTGGAGCAGGGGGACTGGATCCTGGGTCAGTCCATCCTGCTTCTAGCAAGAATGGCATAAGAGCTTACCATCAAGTTTGCATTTCACTTTGCAGCTGAGAATCCCAAGCCAAGGGAAGCACCTCCCTGCAGCCCAGACTGAGACATTTATCTGCAAGTTAGGTGTGGGAGTTAGCACACACCACTTGACTTGGCACTTCTCATGGGCTTAGGCAAGGAGCCTCCTAACATGCTAGCTTCTGTGAATCCCATGCTACAGTGCCTCTCTGTCTCCATTCATTGTATAAGAAGCCTCAGTGCCAAACTCAGGCTTTGTCAATCCCAGTGATTTTCTAGGCACCTGTAAGTTAGTCATGGGGGCACTCAGCATTACCAGACCTAGGTTTCCTTGTGAATCTCACCCTAAATGTCCCGGAAAAAGTTTTTAAAGATTTCTGAAAACAATAGTAACCACTACACATTGCTGAATAATGGAAACATTTATTTGTGAATATTCAATGAAAAATGCCTGAATTTTCAACAATTATTATTTGCAATTAATTATTTATCCAGTTTTTAAGTACTTAATTATGCTGGATGTTATTATTTCACATGATTCATTCACCTTAATGATGGTTGTTCTCAGTCTTACTAATCAGCGCGAGGCTAAAATAACATAGTCACAGGTTGTTATCTCTGAGTATATTTTAACTACCAATATACAACACTGGAGATAGATTTTTGTAGTCTTTTCACTCTCCCCTACTTACACACCATTATTTCCTTGGAACAGACAATTTATGTTATAGATTTCTTTAGACACGGGAAACCATATTCAGTTAAAACAAATCTTCACGTGGCTCATTCTCAACCGAACTGTCAATATTCATCAGAGTAATTCACTGTTCAAAATGTTTTCCACAGCAGTAACAGATCTGCTGTTGCCCTTCTTTGCCTTGGAAAACTTCTGTGCATCTCTGTTTGACTTGTTAGAGCTGATTCTAATAACTGGGCAGAAATTGACACTAGAGACCAACCTATTCGCCATCATGTCTCAAGGAAGTGGACCATGGTGTCTTCAGTGCTGGAGTCCAACTGCTAGAATCATGGAGACCCACTTTCACTTAGAATAACCTTTCACCACAAGATTTTGAGGGGGTCTGTATCAAGTTAGTAGCTCAGATATGAGGCTTCTGAGCGTTGCAACATGGTATCATACTTTGATTGTCATTGATGTTGCTTCTACTCTGCACGCTCTTGTCAAGACTGTGAAGGGACAGGAAGAAAATATGATGCTAAATCTGCAGTTTCTCTGCCAAACTGTCTTTAGGCCTTTCCCCATGATGTTTTTTTTTAAAAGGCAGCTTAAGTTCTAACACTGAAAATGGACAATTCCATTTTGTTATTCCAGAACAATTGGTGAGTCTGTTGTTATTGCTCCCAGAAATACATTGTGCAGTGTTATTTATAAGAAAAATGCATTATTTTCTGATTCAAGAAACCACAATGTTTCCATCTGTGATGAAAAAAGGACTTCTCAGTTACTGTACATTTCTATTTAAACTGAAAGGGAAAAAAACAGCTAGCTCAAGAAAAAAATACACGTTACAGTCATTCTAAAACATTATTTAAACAATTAAGCATGTGGCAGGGAGGTATAATGTACTGCATGCCTAAATTAGGCTTGTTTTGAAACATAAGTAGCATTAAGAATATGTAAAAGCAGCAAAGAATCCTGCCGCACCTTATAGACTAACAGACATTTTGGAGCATGAGCTTTCGTGGGTGAATACCCACTTCGTCAGATGCATGTACATGTAGCCATACATGCATCTGATGAAGTGGGTATTTACTCACGAAAGCTCATGCTCCAAAACGTCTGTTAGTCTATAAGGTGCCGCAGGATTCTTTGCTGCTTTTACAGACCCAGACTAACACGGCTACCCCTCTAATTAAGAATATGGTACTTTACTATACAAAGTTATTGGGAAAGATGTACAGCATACTTCTATTTGTTACTAATGGTGACTATTATTCACTGTTATTTCTGCATGAGATAAGATACACATATACTATCCTGCCCTAGTTCCAAATGATTATATTAATGTTTTCCAGCAATCTTGCCATAGTTCCTAAATCACTTTCCAAGTCACACCTTTCTATTTTTCCTTTCAACTACCCCTTTATAAGCACATGACATGTATCTCATGCAAAACCGGGATATAACTCTTAGGAATTTTGGATCATATTTTAGTGGTTGTGGAAAAGCATTAGGGAAGATGAGAATTATAATGTATTTCCCCCTCAGTTACAAATGTGCTTTACTTTATGATTACTGTCATGAAAGCGTCACGTATTATGACATCTAAACACAATTTTCTATGAATACATTTTAATAGGCATGGACAGTGCTTCCTTCTTGCTACAGTCTCTTTTGTTTTATATATGAATAATCTACTCTTCCTCTCCTGCAGACTTAATGAGGGACCATGCAACCTATTCCAGTCACTGGGCTGGAACAGCCTCTGTAGAGTAGCTTCATAGCTGCTCTGCAGCACAGGAGACAATTTCTGCTTTCTTCTCAGTTGTGCAGCTAATTGGCATAAAGTTGGCTATGCAGTTCCTGGGAAGAGAAATAAGTGCGCACACACACTGCATGAAGTCCTAGCAAAATTCCAGTTGACATCAATAGAGTCAGGCCTTCACCTCCTCTCAACTGAGCTTTTAAAACAATTTCAACAGATGATGATAAATTCCAAATCAAGATTACCTCTGTTTGACTATGATAATTGAATGCTTTCCATTGTAGAAAGAAGAATTTACATGAACAATGTACCACTTATTAGAGGGATAGCTGTGTTAGTCTGTATCCACAAAAACAATTAGGAGACCGGTGGCACCTTAAAGACTAACAGATTTATTTGGGCATAAGCTTTCGTGGATAAAAACCCCACTTCTTCAGATGCATGGTGTAAATATACTGACACATGAAGAGAAGGGAGTTACTTTACAAGTGGAGAACCACTGTTGACAGGGCCAATTCAATCAGGATGGATGTGATGCACTCCCAATAACTGATGAGGAGGTGTCAATACCAAGAGAGGGAAAATTGCTTTTGTAGTGAGCCAGCCACTCCCTGTTCCTGTTCAAACCCAAATTAATAGTGTTAAGTTTGCAAATGAATTGCAACTCTGCAGTTTCTTTTTGAAGTCTGTTTTTGATGTTTTTTTGTTGAAGTATGGCTACTTTTAAATCTGTTATAGAACATCCAGGAAGACTGAAGTGTTTTCCTACTGACTTTTGTAAGTTACCATTCCTGGTGTCTGATTTGTGTCCATTTATTCTTTTAAATAGAGACTGTCCGGTTTGGCCAACGTACATGGCAGAGGGGCATTACTGGCACATGATGCCATACATCACATTAGTAAATCTGCAGGTGAGTGTCAGCAAACTCTATTGTCTTCGACACTACAACTATCAATGTTTCATCTCAGGCACTACAACATTAGATATCTCCTGAATCTAAATAGTGAGGACTTCTATTCTATAATTCACACCCCCAGATTACGAGACGGGTCATCTCAGCTGCTGCTCTTTTGCTATAGTTTGGTACATATTTCTATTAATACAATACTGGAAGGGTCTGAATGTTGTTTTTGCAGAAGATCATAGCACCAGAAATCCCCTTAGGTTATATATACTGTTGGAGACATAATTCATCCCCCAAACTAACAATTTCAGTGGGATTGAAAGACTATACTGGTGACCATTAAGTCAGCAGCATTTTCCTTTCACACATACCACCTATTGTGAAGTCTTCAGTTTCTGTTTCAGGCAGCATAAACCACTGATTCCCCAGTAAAAGTCCACTATGCATTTTTTTAATGAGACAGACCTTTGATTTATTTAATATAGCGCACAAAGCGAAGTTTAAAAAGTGCATGGCTTCTCCCAGAAACACACTTTAATAAGGAATTCTACAGCAAAAAACCATTTGAGATTTAATCAAACAACATACTATATAGTTATTCATCGTGTAAAAACCACAGTCCTGCCATCATCTTTAATTGTTCTCTTCAGGTTTTAAGAGTTAGCTTAAAAACCATACCCTCACCCCTTGGGGGTGGGGGAAGGGGAACAACAACTGAATGTTTACTTCTATAAGTCTCTTCTTTACCAAAGGAATGATACCAATTGAAAATTCATTTACAATTCTTTCAATGAGGCATCTTCTCTTGGTGCTAGTTAAAAAAACATAAATTCTGAGGATTTTCATACAGTGGAAATCTACTAGCCAGTGTGTTAGCTGCAAGGGTGCCCATTCCTCAGGACACTCAAGTTTTACTTCTTTTGTGGGGTCAAACAAAATACACCCAGAGGGTTACCTTTCTAACCACTGAATTCATCTGTAACCACACTACATTGACAACTAAGTGTGGTGCTCATCTTAACTCAGGGTTTATAGATTCTAGATAGGCCAGGCTTTATATGGATCAGTATTCTAGAGCGACAAGGAATGTGGTTAGCACTCAAGGCCCTTCTTCCCTAAGTGCAAGGAAAAGTGCTCCAGATATTAACAGGCATTATCACTACAATCCATTATATCAGTTACTAGGGTTGGTCAAGGTCTGCAACTGTATCTCAGAAAACTAACCCTCCCCCATCTGCTCTTGAATCACAGCAATACAATTATGAGAATTGTCTATTACAGCTGTCCCCCTGCTGCATTCCTTTTTCCCCTCTCCTTTCTGTTTGTCCTGTGTGGCCGCCCCTCCCGGCCATTGTGCTAACTAAAGTCACAGCCCTATTCATAGGAATGGCTTGTACAGACTAACTGGAGCCATTGCTCTGCCTAGGGAGGGGGCTTCTTGCTTCTTTCTTTGGCTCCTTTGTTCAGACCCGGGCTCGGTGTGGGGGGCGCTGCCCAGAAATGCAAGACCTGAAGTGGCCAACTAATTAAGCATATGAGTCATACCTGTGGCTTAGAACATGCCCAGGCATGCCTTTGCTTACCTGAAGCCTTTCCCTGCCTTCTCTCCTCCCCTGTATCAAGAGGAGCCAATCAAAAGTACTGGTGGGAAACTGCCTGAGTTTGCCTTTAAAGCCAGACATTTTCTGATCAGACCTCGGAGAAGGTCCTTGCTTTGCCACCTGGTCTGATCTGCTAGGGGTCTTTGGAGGGCCCTCTCCCCGCTCTCGTTTGTTTTTGAGCGTACCCTTGTTTTTAAACTCCCCTCCCACGAACAACGAATTTGTGCCTGGAGATCTCCTGATTATTGTAAGCTAATCGAGTCCTCTCTCCATCCTCCGATGCTAATGCTGTTCCTGCCTCTGTGCTTGCTGCTGTCCTGGGGATTGGTAAGAACTCCCTCTTGCAGACTCCCCCTGTCCTAGCTGCTGGCCTTGTTTCCCAAGCAGACAGACCCAAGCTAACTCCTTGGTCTGTATCTGTAATCTGTTTCTTGCTCTGCAGCGCCTTTGCTGCTAAAAATAAGCCTGTGCCACTGCTAAGCTGTGCCTTCCTAGACTGTATCCTGGGCCGCCGGCTTGCAACCGCCCCACTGCTGCAGCCACCCCCCCCCCCGCCCGGGGGCTGTACCCTAGGCACACACCACTCTGCCCTCTGGAACTGCTCCCCTTCCCGATCAAAGAATCGGCATAGTGTAAGGTGCACCTATTAGAATCAGGTTCTTAGTCTAGATAAGTTGTAATTTCATTTTGCATAGCTGTGGTTAAGTTAGGTTTAAAGAATTGTTTGTATTGTGCTCTGTAAGTTAGGTTTAAAAAAGAATTGTTTGTATTGTGTTCTGTTACTTGCTAATTTGTGTAGTCTTGGTTAAGTTAGATCATAAATAAGATTTTGCTGGGTTCTGTATAATTGTGGTTAAGTTTGTCTTCCCGCTGCCCTAACCCCCGCCACCCTCAAGCTGGCCTGTGTCTCCCCCCGAGCTCCCCAGTCATTCGTTGCAGTCTCTCTGCTGTTTAAACTTGCAGCCTGTCTGCTCTCTGTGTCTCCCTGAGTTTAAATCTCCCTCCGCAGTGCCTCTGCCTTTGGTCTCTGCTCCACCACGTGCTCCTCTTCCCCCATCCCCCAACCTCATTCCTCTACCATTTCCTTTCTCTCTCTTTTAATCCCTTCCCCCACGTGTTCACCCCGCTCCTACTGCTGCCAAACCTTAATTGTATTACTGAAGTCTAGCATAAAACCCCATTGGTTACCCTTTTTCCCTCTGACACACCTCACATTTTACATTTACACCACTGTGACACATTTTTACCTAGAGTTGTTGGTTATTTAACACATTTTACCCATAACTGTTAGTTGGTTATATGCTGCTGTGACACACCGTTTACATAGAAATTGTTAGCTACCTGTTACATTTATACTTCAGTGTTAATTGGTTACCAACTGTATTGTACCCCACTGTATTGTACCCCACTATTGAAACCCCCTATACTATTTACTGAAAGAAACCCCTCCCCAATTGTCTGCCTTAACAAATCCCATACCCCTCACTATTGAATTTTCCCTGTTTTTGCATTTTCTTAATAAAGTTTATTTTGCACCCCACCAGTGCAGTAGTTGTCCCCCAAGATCTCCTACCTGCTGGCAGGGTCAAGAATTTTCAACATGGCATGTAGGTTAGGGCTACTAACAAAATGATTGTTGAAAATGAATATTTTTGCAATTAAATGTTCCATTTTGGGGGAGAAAATCAATTTTTTATGTTCTAAAATTGATCGTGATTTTTGAAAACTCCCATTGAGTTCAATGGTTGAGGATCCAGCTATACATATATGGACATTTAAATATCCCAGTTGCAAATAGACTTTTTTGAGGCAGTATTTTCATTTCAGAATAGTTGCCCAAGTCAGATTAAAAAAAGCAACCAAGTTTATAACATTATCTGTAAACCTTTCATTGGCCTTATGGAAACTCAAAAGGCAGATAAATTGGAGTAAATAGTAAGGTAGTAAGGCAAGAAATAAAATAGGAAAGGAGGTAGCTGTGCTTAAATGATTTTGTCTCCTCACTAGATCATCAAAAACGTACCTCACCACGACATGCAATTTTACCATGGAGCTTTTATTTGTATGACAAGATGGAAGTCACACACCTGATTAAGGAAGAAAAAAATTAAGAGCTTACTCCTGAAGGAAGGAAGGCTCAGGAAAGAACATACTGTCATTTTATGTGGCCATCAGATAGGAAAAAAACAAATTGATAATTTTCACAGCTAGAATTTCTGAAGACCTGTTTGCTTAACAGGCAGGTCCAATTGTGTTGCATTCAATATCACCAGGATAGTTGTAGCAAAGAGGAGAACTTCTACACCCACACTGATATGTGAGTGTACCTTGCTTGTTCTCATCGTAAATTATAACCTATCACTTTCAGAAAATGTATTGCTTTAGAAAAAATGTGTTACTGAAAAAGATTATGGTATCTCATAACAGTTTCCCATAAACAATTGAGCATAGTACTGATACCACAATTATTTAGTAGGAAGTTTGCTTCTCTTTTGGAGTGCTCAGAGCTATCATAGCCATCATGTGATATGGAGTCATGTGATTTACATGAAAATACAAAACAAAATAGATGGTAGTAGGTACCTTACTTTAAAATAAGTCAATACAGCTTAATGAATAGTTTTGCTCTCATTTGTATCTAAATTTATTCCATGAAAGTTTTTTCACCTTTCAGTATTAAAATGAAAAAGAAGGTTTAATGGTTCCCCAAAGCATATAATCAAGATTTTCAAACAATGGTCTCTAATTTTATGCTTGAAATATATTTTTGTCCTGGCAGTTTATGTTGCAAATTACTTTCAGGCATAATTTACATACCTACCAGAGTGTCTAGCTCTCTCACAAACATTCTAGCAAAGTTATAGGCTACAGGATCATTTTTTTGTGACAGAGCCAAGTGTAAACTTTTGCCTCTAAAATGAACCTGGCAAATGTTTACTGAATGATTTTATGAATAAATGGGGCGGGGGAGAGGAATCACTTTTGGTTTTCGCACAGTTACAAATTCTGCCTTGTACATAATTGTACAGAAGGATGGAGCATTCAGAGACAATTCACCAACTATATACTGTATGATGGCAGGTCATAAAAATCAATCTGGAGGCTGCTAAAGTTAAAGAAAGAGCAATAATAATAAAATATGTTTGAAAATGGTTTTGTACAGGTGTCTAAACACAGTCTCCCTCAAAACAAACTTCCTCTTCCACAGACAGGTTCATAATATTAACTTGAAGCTTCAAGAAATGCAATACACAAATAACAGAATTGATAACAATGGTAAAAGAACAGTAATCCTTCAGTATTATAAATGGATCCATATAGTTAATAAATACCTAAGTTCTCACAACCATCCCTCCTAAAATGCAACTCAGTGACTACAGTGCATACTAACAGCCTCACCTCTGGAGTTAAAATGCAAAGTTGAGAGTCACAGAATATCCATAAAGCTAAGAGAGCAGACTAAAAATTCAGTAGGCTAGCTGAAGATGGCTTTAAATAAGGAGCCCATAAAAAATTAAGCATAACTCAGCACTAAAGAGGGAGCAGGGGTGGGGAGAAAGTATTCTGATAAACATATCATACATATAGGGCCCAATCCTGTACCACTTAAAAGCATGCAAGACCAAAAATGAACCACCACTACTGTTCTGCTGTGCAAGGACATGGTCTGGGTGATAAGAGGCTGAACAGGCTGTGAGAAGGGCAGGGACGTGACCAATTGGTCTGTAAAATACACATACTCACCACACAACAACTCTACATAGGGTAAGTGCAGCTGCCATAAGATACATGAATATACAGGTATACCTGGCTCTGCCTCAGCTCAGGGGGCTGGCCTAGATGACCTCTCAAGGTGCTTTCCAGCCCTACATTTCTACAATTCTCTGAATGAGTGCTGCATATTATCTAGAGCAATCCATTTAAGACGAAATATTGTTTTCTCAGCTTTCCTGTGAGTGATGGTTTCTACTAGAGATGGTTAAAAACTTTTCTGTGCAATGATTTTCTGAAAAACAAAGTTTTCTGTAGAAAAATTTCAGTTTTATGGGGGAGAGGGATTTTTCTATTGGGAAAATTAAAATGATGGCCACCTGGCTTCCTATTTGGAAGGCTTTTGTCAATTTCACTTTCTGTTGATGAAATTGACAAAAAGTTTCTCTGATGCTGGTAAACCAAGTACCAGCTCTGGCCTAGACCATAGGCGTTAGCTCAGAACTCACAAACTAATAGCTGGAAACCAAACCAGCTCACCTTTATATTATTTTTGTTCAAGATAAGTATTAGTATTATAAGAATGTATTTAGTGTTTAGACTCTGTGGAATGCTTGAGAATTGCTGAATGCTTTAATCTCACTTGTAATGTCTGTATTCCATGCTATAAGGAGATATGCAAGTTTTGTTTTATAATTTTTAAAATGTTTGCTGTGAACTTGCAAACTCAGAGACAGGAGTCTCTCCCTACCTCCCGCAACTTGATAGGAGGCCTACCAAGATTTAAAGGGCCATTAAGAAACATCACAGAGAATTTCCTTATCACACCTTGGAAATGCTACCTGTCAGGGAGCTCATCTCATCCACAGGAAGGCTAAATGTAAAAGATAAAGGTGGTCACAAGAAAAAATTTCATCTCTTCACCCTCTGAACTCTCATCGGACAAGAGACACTAAACTAAGGCAGAGAAAACTCACAGGTTACCCCTGGGTCTGCCCTGAAAGACATTTTGAATTGACAAATCACTACATATTTCTCTTTAGGCATCATAGATGGTAACTTATTTGTGTGTATATGCTTGCTTGCTTTAACCTGTAAATAACTCTCTCTAGTTTCTTTTTCCTAGACAATAAACCATTAGTTAGTTTATTAAAGGACTGACTACAAGGATTGTCTGAGATACAAATTGATCTCAAGTATGTGACTGGTCACATGTTTTGTGATCTTTGGTATAGGTGACCAACTATCACTAAGTCCAGCTTGTCTGGGTGCAAGATAGACTGGAGCAGGGCCGGCTCTAGGCACCAGCTGACCAAGCACCTTGGGGCGGAGCGGTGCTTTTTTTTTCTCTGTTTCTTTTTTGGTTCGGTGGGGCAGCGCTGGAGGGTTTTTTGTTTGTTTGTTTTTGTTTCCGCCGGGCGGCGCTTGGAGGGCGTGTGTGGGCTTCGTGCAGTGTGGCGCTTGGGCAGGGTGGGGCTTCGAGGGGGGCGCGGCACTCACGGGGTAGTGGGTGTTATGGTTATGGCAGCAAAAAAGTTAGAGCCAGCTCTGGACTGGAGTGCCCAAGGGGATTGTATGTGACTCCATTGTAAGACTGTTAGTGATCCACGAGTTCACATTTGTTACTGCATTGGTGAAATCTAGTTATAGAACATACCACCAGCTTGAGGTGTCTGCCCTATTTTTGACAGTCTGCCCTTAGTAAGGCATTTATGGTTGTGAGCCACTCCAGGCAGCATGACAGTTTCCCAGAGAGATGCCCAGGCAGACAGTCTGGGTGCAATATATCTCCAGCTCTGGGAAAGAGAGAGGAAGAGCCCTTGTAGTTGGGATGGAAGACTGTGAAATTGATGAGAGCCTTCCAGGCAGGGTGCCAGAAAGATAACACATTATGTTATGGTTCTCCTGAAACATTTTTTTTCTTGAAAACCCTTCCCACAAATAAACCAACCAACAAACACACAAACAAACATGTTTTTGAAGTTTCATTCCAGCTTGCAATTATATATTTTTTCTCCAAAACCACAATTTTTTTAACTGGAAAGTATTTCAATTTTCTGGCCATCTCTAGTTTCTGCCTTAATCCTTATTCTCTCTTTTTCTTTTGGAGTTTTGCCTGGATAAGGAACAACTACTGTAGAATTTGGTCCACAATATTATAGCAGGGAGTTATTACCACTGTTGCTGTTAAGGTTGCAAAGCAGTTTCACCTACGACCCATTTATTTTGACATGTTTGTATCCTTCCCCAACATTTCCCTTTGGGGCTGAAATTATGCATTTTTGGTTTCTGCCTCATAAATGTATAAACTAATATATATGCCTACACAAATAAAATGAACTGACTTCAGCTACATTTGTACCTTTTCTGTTTTCAGTGTGTGTAACTATCTCTGTAAATAAGATTATTTTCAGGAATGTTCATGAAAACTTGAATTTAAGCAAATACTAAAGACATTAATGGAAGATAAGTTCTGAACAAAAATAACTGGATTTATATACCAAAAATCTAAATCCTGAAGTTATGTTCATCCATTCAGAGAACAAAAAGGGAAAACACCAAAAGCTAGGATTATCTGGTCATGTTAATATTATGCATCTGTATATTTTTCTATTCCTTCTTGCCTTGTTAAATTTAATCCTTAATGTATCACTTTTTTTAAAAACTTGTGAATACTATAAAATATTCAGGACTATATTGGCTGAGCAACCTTAACTTATATAACTTAACTTCTGAGAACTTGATATCAAGGTATTAATAGTGCATTAACATTAGTGGATTTTGTTTTTACAGTTGATATATGAATAAAGGAATGAGTTATAGAGGGTGTCCGCTCATTAAATTTTTCAGCATTGAGTTAAATATATTATACACATGAATCAGCTGTCCTGACTCTCCTTATATAAATGAAGGTTAATATCATGCCAGAGAATCTTCCATTATTCTTATACAACATAATTTATTGTTATCTTTTTCTGTGACACTGTTCTTTAAAGTTGGGCTTCTCAAAATCTGTAGCCATTTGAATAACATCGTTCTCATTGTAGTAAATGGTAAAACTTCTGTTTACTTCAAGGGGAGCAGCCTAAGGCCAATGCTGAGAATTACTTAAGGATATCACACCATAAGTCTGCCATTTGGTTACACATACAGTCTCTGTGTAGGGATGGTATATGTGCAATCTCATTAGCACAAGAGTGCATGCTCAGTGAGGATGGACTTATCAAAGATTTTAGCTGTCAAACTCTATCAAGTCTCTACTGAGCATGTGAAAGGAGGAATTTTTCAGATGCTTGTGAATGTGCAAATTTTGGTGGATTTTCACTAGTATACAAAAGGTACATCCCTGACTCAAAACCAGTCCTTTGCCAAATTTCAAGCCCTTCTTCCAAAGCATGAGGGCACTAGAGCTTGTCAAATAAAAGGTCTTAAAAACATTGACCAAAATATTGACCAAAACAATATATTTTTTTCCAAGCCTCATTCTCAAAAAATGTGTGAAACCTTTTGGCTGAAATTAATCAGCCTGAGGCAGAAACCTGACATGGACAATTTCAGTCCAAACAGTTAAAGTTATAAGCAATGGAAGGTCAAATATCACTCAATTTATTCATGTAAGTAGTCCCTCTAACCCCACCAGAATTACTCATCAATAAAGTGAGCAGCATGTAGATCATAGTAGAATAATAAACGTACATGTAACTAATGTGTACATGCGCATACATAGACACCACAATTCATATAGAAAAACAGGAGTCTCAATGCCTCAACAAAGACTGAACTGCAATTTTTTTTGAGAACTCATGTTAATAAGACTTCTTACTTTTTTCCAAAATGTATTACAGTAAACTGTAAACTAATATTACAATTAAAATTAAATTACACTAGTCCAATAAATAAACCAAGTACTTTGTCTTTTATTTTTAATTGTGTATGTTCAATTATGACCTAATTTGCAAAGATAGATAGCTAGACAGATAAATATCAATAATTTCTAACGGATTCGGTCAAGGAGTCATCAGAATGTTCTTATATAACAGCAGCAGAATTTAACCTTTTAAGCCTCCTAACTTATTACCTATGGGCTCAATTCTGAACACCATTATTGAAGCTAATGAGAACTTTGCTTGAGTAAGAGCTGTTTGTTTTAGGCTATTAGGAGCATTCTGAATAGAAGGTTGTCTTTATTTTCAACTGCAATTTTCAAAGGGAGGGTAAATGGCAAAAAGATGTAAATATCACAAAACTTTTACAGTCCTTCATTTGCAATGAATATGTGAACTTTAATTTCCATCAGGTTTTCATATGTGATTGCAGCCCAAGCTTCCCATTAGGGTTACAGAGTATGTAATTAAAAATAAAGTGCATACTATTCAAATATAATCCAGTTAATCAGATGACAATAACCCTTCTTTGTACTCTTTCCTTTTGAATTACAGATGAGGCATGAAAAGAAATCTTGACCTTTCACCTTTAGCTTTCTCATGCAGCCATAAAAGCAATTTGTTGCTTGTTCACCGCAGGCAGATTGGTTTCAGGTTCACAACTCAGAGATCTTTTTCTCTCTTACGTTAATCATAGTTTTCAGTTAAATTTATAATTTTATTTTGGTTGCTTTGTTCCAGTGCACCAAAGAAGACTTAGAAAATGGTCTGCAGGCCAGCATCGAAGAGATTATTACATATTTTAATCAAATTATATTTAGCTATTTATTCTTTGATATTTGATGAAAGGTAAACCAATAAATTGAAATAGTTTGGTCTGTAATTATGCAGATAGATAAAAAAAGTTATTTTTTCCATAAAATATTAAAAGTTTCATTTGCCTATGTTCCTCTGTACCTCCTGATAATTTTGATTGTGCATATAGAACATTTGGGTTAATATTTAGCATTTTTGCTTTGTATGTTTTTTTGTTTGCTTCATTTTGTTTGTGCATAAGGAGCAAGTACCTAGACGTGCTAGAATGGTGAAGCAGGAAGAGCATGACTACACTTCTGCTTCCAGTAACAGCCAACACTTCTGCTCTACCTGGCAATTAGGTCCAAAATACTGAGAATATGGCCTATGCCCCATTAAAGAGTTTAGGAGTTGCAGCTCTTGCTGCTCCGACATTTGCTACCCCAAAATGTATAGAGGCATTGTGCCTTAATGTATTCCCAGCATGCAGCATGTCTCTGGCTACTATTATTGGCTTACCCTCCAAAACATGAGAAAGCCAGAAGCAGGAGTATGGCTAATTGATCTGTAAAGTATAGAGATCCACCTCTCAAAAGCTTTGCAGAACAGTGCTGGAGCCTGTTGCAGCAGGCACAAGGTGCCTGAATAGGTGCCACATGTTTTGAATGTTAGCTATTTGAAAACTACTGTACTATAACCTCCCTTGCTTTACTAACTGTATGGCTGCAGCATGTTTTTCCTCTCAAAACTACCTGAACTACCAGATCAATTTGAGTGAATTATTATGAAGTTTATCTTAATAAAACATATATTTTATTTAAAAGAATCTCCAGTAGTATTCCCTTCTATCCTTTCTTCACTATAAAATTATAAATTAGTGTGCAAAGAGAACTATAGAGTATACAGCCCCACATTCCATTAAAAGCATTCGACCAACAGTACTTACAAAAGAACCATTTTGTGGAGCTGTGGAAAGTGTAATGGTTTCATTTTACTAACAGGCTGCTTTTTGCTTAAATTAGTGGTAACTACTTATTATTATTCATTATATGTGTTCTGAAGTGAATCAACATGTTTCACACTACCTGGTCAGCACATACTTTACAGGCATGAACTCAAAATTCTCTAGTGTGCATGAATATAGTGTATTTTAAAAATCATATCCCTATAGTGCATATTGCTGCTCAGTGTAGACAAGCCCTTACAGTTCCTCAGTCTGGTGTCTTCAACACAAAACAGCCCTTCCTTAACTGCTTCTAGCTTATCACTAGATTCTGGATTCTTTGAATTCTTAGTAGTGTGGTCTTGGTCCTTGGAAACCCTCAAGGGTGTGCTTACACCTATATAATATTGCACATTGCCAGTGTAGAAAACAACAAAGATGTGAGCAGTACCAAGAATGTATTCTACAATTAATGAGGAAAAAACAAATTACTTTTTCCTTTCCCCATCAGAAGTGTAAACGCTTTGCCAAATTGCCTTTATAAGAAATTAACTTCCCTGCTCATTAGTTTGATTCACATTATTATTTTTTTTAAATCTCCATCACAACATACTTGGCTAAGAAAATATTCATCTTCTCAGGGGAAATTCTTTTTAGTTCAAAACTTGCCTTTTACTGAAGTCCCACTGGAAATAATGTTTTCTCTTGATAATCTACCAATCCAAGCTTTCTTCTTATACCCTAGAGCAGGGGTTCTCAACCTTTTTTCTTTCTGAGGCCCCTCCAACATGCTATAAAAACTCCATGGCCCACCATAACTGCTTTTCTGCATATAAAAGTCAGGGCCAGTGTTGTGGGGTAGGAAGCAGGGCAATTGCCCAGGGCCCACTGCCACAGGGTGCCACACAAAGCTAAGGTGCTCAGGCTTCAGCTTCAGCCCTAGGTGGTGGGGCTCAGGGCCCTGAACTTCAGCCCCACGTGGTGGGGCTTTGTCTTTCTGCCCTGGGCCCCAGCAAGTCTAATGCCAGCCCTGCTTGCAGTCCCCGCAGCGGGCCCTGGACCTCTGGTTGAGAATCACCACACTAGAACATTTTTTAAGAGGAAGATTGATTTCCAAACTGCAGTTGGCTAACTAAGCTATGGTTCCAACAGAAAGAAAACATGGTCCAGTTTATTTCTCTGACTCTAAAACTATGCCATATTCTCCATCTCTATATTAATAGAGGAAATTACCCTCAGCACATAGAGGAAATCAGCATTTACTTCCTGACTGATTAATTTTCTTGCTTCCGCCTGGTTTTATGAGCCTCCATATATATATATATATATATATATATATACACACACACACACTCTCACAGAAAATTAATAACCAACTCCTTGAAGTGAACAAATAAGGAAAGGAAGGGAGTGGAGGTGGTCTTCAGTTTTTCTTTAGCTCCCTGCAGGCTGAGAGTGCCTCCTGCTCCCTTCTCAGAACAGCTATTCTTCCTCTGCAGAAGGCAGGTTGGGAGTACTCCTCTAAACAGAGACATTCATGGAAGTTTCTGGGTAGCAAAGCTGAATGTTGAAAGAACAATTTTGTCTGTGCATGTGTGATAACTCTGATATTGAAGCTCCCCAACAGATTTCTAAAAGACAATCCATGAGCATCTAATAAAGCTATATCAAATGTGATCAGCATAATTATTTTATTATAGCACATTGTAAACAGTTTGTTCTGTTAAAACCTGATGTTAGTGATGAATTTCTTTGTAGTTATTTGTTTTGTGGAAAAACAACAAGTTAAGAGAGTAGTATAAGGGCCCTACCATCAATCAAACCCTAACCCCGCCCCTAACCCCGCCCCTTGACCCCTCTAGTCCCTCCCACCTGTCACCGGAAGTCCCACCCTATGGGGGTATTACTTCCGGGGTCAAGATGGCCACATGACCGGAAGCAAAGTGGGTCATGTGACCCCTCTAAGAACTCCTCCCACCACCCTCTACCAATCAGGAGGGGTTTCCTCCAGAAAGGACCACCCCAAGAGGAGATTTGACCAATCAGGGCAACTTCCGGGGGCGGGTGACCTATCTAGAAGTGGGTCATGTGACCCCTCTAAGAACTCCTCCCACCACCCTCTACCAATCAGGAGGGGTTTCCTCCCGAACGGACCACCCCGAGAGGAGATTTGACCAATCAGGGCAACTTCCGGGGGCGGGTGACCTATCTAGAAGTGGGTCATGTGACCCCTCTAAGAACTCCTCCCACCACCCTCTACCAATCAGGAGGGGTTTCCTCCCGAACGGACCACCCCGAGAGGAGATTTGACCAATCAGGGTGACTTCCGGGGGTGGGTGACCCCATCTAGAAGAGGGTCATGTGATCCCTCTAAGAACTCCTCCCACCACCCTCTACCAATCAGGAGGGGTTTCCTCCCGAAAGGACCACCCCGAGAGGAGATTTTGACCAACCGGGGTGACCCCTCTAAGAACTCCTCCCAAGGCCCTCCGCCAACCCGAGTGCAGCACCAATACCCCATAAGTACCAGCGCCGAACAGAGGAGGCCATTTTTCTTACCAAGGACACGTGTTTTAGAAAGCGTGGAAAGGCTGCTCAGAGGAAAACATGGACTCGTTTACCACCCCCGTTAGAACTTCAGACTTTGTTTTACCCCCGAGAGTCTTTGACCATCCACGGAGAAAACGTTACATCAGTGACAGTTCTGAGGAGGAGGTTGTGACCACGGGGAGCCCTTTGGCTCAGCCGTTGTTGGATACGCCGGAATCCGACCCCGAAACTCTTGTGAGACATCCCAAAGAGCCTGATGGCCTCTCTTTGTCCAACCCCTCAGATCGCCACTTGGGAGAGTCACCGGTGGACAAGGCAAATGGAAAAGATGGCGCTCAGGTAAATGAACGATTAAAAAACGGCGGTGGGGAGGGGGGAGGGTGATGAGACTAGGAACCGGGGGGGTTGTGTAAATTAAAAAAAAAAACCCTAAGCTGAGGTACTTACACTGTTTCTTTTTTGAAAAATCTTTTAGCAGCTCAATGATGCCTTTCTAGAGGACCCAGAGCCCCTGGACAGCATTGTATCAAGCAGCGAAGATGAACCGGGCCCACCATGTTTTTGCTCAACACCAATACAAATTGTTGAAGAGGGCTCCGAGGATGATGGGTTTGAAGAGTTTAGGAGGAGGCTAGGCATAGAACTGTCCGAGCCAGTGCCACGTCGTGAGCGTAAAAAAGTTATGCGGATTATTGTACGTGTTGCTGTTTATGCTGTCCTTAAACACTGCCTTAGGGAAAAGCTTTTTGAAGATAGTGAGGGCTGTGTCATAGATGCGCCAGCCCAACGGCACCATGACTGTGTGACTTGGACTTCAGTGGATATAAACTGCAAGCTCCGGGCCCTGTGTGCTGAGCTGTGTTTGGAAAGCTTACTAAACACTGTTATTGCCATAGGTTATGCTATGCAATGTCTGTGCCTAACCCAAGAACATTTAGCACAAGGGGTGACTTTGATAAATGCTGTGCAATTCAGTGGAGACCCTGACCGTGTTTTAAAGAAAATGACCAAGCCGGAAGATGCCTGCTTACAACGTTATATTGACCGTCTAGTTCGCACAAGAAGTTACAGAACCCTGCTTAAGAAAAAGACTATTTGTAAGAAATCTAAAAGGATTAAGTTAGAGAATGGTGAGGGTGCAAACATGCGATATAAAACTTGGCAGCTGTAAATTAAAAAAAAGGGGGGTGGGGGGGCTTTTGTGACTATCTGTGTTTTGTTAGAAGGCTTTTGGCCCTTAAGTTTTAATAAAGCATCTTTGTTTGTTTTTAAGGAGTTGTATGTCTTTTTAAAATAAATAAATAGTTTTTGTGAGAATTAGTTTTTGTGTGTGTGTGTGTGTGTGTGTGTGTGTAAAAGACATTCATTTATAGCAAAAAGCTGAAATGCATGTTGTGGGAGGGAAAAAATCCTAAAAACCAAACAAACAGGATAGTTCAGACATGTTTGAGTATAATACAGTTGTTATGGAGAGCTGCTTTTACCAGCAGGACCAAATATTGGTTTTTTTTTTCATCCAATGTCCCTAAGTGGCTCTCTCAGGGATTGAACTCCCAACCTTGGGTTTACCAAGTGATTACTTAAGCCACTGAGCTATCCTGCTTGTTGAAATAAATAGGTTTGAGCACACACTCCACCCTCACTGAATAGCCAGAATGTTTGCAATTACTTACCTTTGTTCCTATAGGGTTACAATTGATTGGTGAGTTGGATGGTGAGTTCTGATTAATATGAAATGCTATTGGACAGTTTAAATGTAACCCCCTGGGGTAAAGGTGAAGCACTATTGGGCAGTTTAAAAGACCCAGGAGTTGGTGGAATGCTATTGGACAGTTTAAATGTAACCCCCTGGGGTAAAGGTGGAGCACTATTGGGCAGTTTAAAGGACCCAGGAGTTGGTGGAATGCTATGAGTCATTCTTGCTAGAAAAACACCCCACCCCCCCAAACTTTAAGCATGAAAGAAACAACCAACCCCAAGACATTAACTGATATTGCAAAAGGGGACCCTGCACTTGGAAATGGGGTACTGTTTAATACTGTAAGAAAGCCACAAATGTATTTTAACTTACAGGGGTGGAGGAAGCCCTATTGTGTATATAGCATGGTTCCCACAACAGAGATACAAAACGGTGTTCTGCAGAATCTATTATTTGAGAGCTGTGGTGATTAAATTAACCTGTTAGCAACTATGTTGAAACAATGGGGCTAAGAGGGTATAAAAACCTTAGGTATGCTGCAGTCTGTCCTTTTAACAGAAAATCTTTTTACATAACTGCTGGACTGCAAAAAGAGGTAAGCTTGCTGTCTCTAACTCTGAAACTACTGCCACTTTTTGCCCATGCTGTCTTTAGTAAATAATGGTGCCTATGCTTATTGCAGTGTGATCTGTTTTAGCATGGAACCAGTAACTTCAAACTGCATTTTACCACCAGGCCAAGGTAAAAACCATTTTAACTATAGTTAGCTTAATACTGTTAATTTTAAAAAAGTATAGGGATTTGGTGGTAATGCTAACATGTTTGCTTGTTTTTAACCTGAAGGCCCACACACACATGGGGGGGAACAGAACAATCATGTTCCAGCAACACTTTATCCCATAGTGAAAGGTAACTTTTTTTTTTTACACAACTGGTTTTTAAAATGCATGTGGGGTTTTTGAAAAGTGTGTGGCTGCAAGCTTGATTTGGGATTGGGAGGGGGGGGATTTGTGAAGGCATAGGTTTTTTAAAAAAAGTATTTGGTTTGTTTTAACCAGGTTTTTTTGTTACTGTACATAATGGTGTGTGTTTAAAAATGGCCTTTGAGGGGGAAAGGCCCAAACACATGGGCTTTTAAATGCAGAGGGGTGGGGGGCTGCAACTGGTTTTTAAAATGCATGTGGGCTTTTGAAAAGTGTGTGGCTGCAAGCTTGATTTGGGATGGGGGGGGTGGATTTGTGAAGGCATAGGTTTTTTACATAAGTATTTGGTTTGTTTTAAACAGGTTTTTTGTTACTGTACATAATGTGGTGTGTGTTTAAAAATGGGCTTTGAGGGGGAAAGGCCCAAACACATGGGCTTTTAAATGCAGGGGGGGGGGAGGCTGCAACTGGTTTTTAAAATGCATGTGGGTTTTTGAAAAGTGTGTGTGGCTGCAAGCATGATTTGGGATGTGGGGGGGGGGAGGCAAGGGGGATTTGTGAAGGCATAGGTTTTTTTAAAAAGTATTTGGTTTGTTTTAAACAGGTTTTTTTGTTACTGTACATAATGGTGTGTGTTTAAAAATGGGCTTTGAGGGGGAAAGGCCCAAACACATGGGCTTTTAAATGCAGAGGGGTGGGGGTGGGGTGGGGGCTGCAGCTGGTTTTTAAATGCATGTGGGCTTTTGAAAAGTGTGTGTTATAAAGCTGGGGTGGGGGGGGAGGCAAGGGGGATTTGTGAAGGCATAGTTTTTTTTAAAAAGTATTTGGTTTTTACTGTGCATAATGGATTTTTAAAAAGCAGTTTTTGGTTTTTATTTTGCGAAATAAGATGTTTATTGTAGGGCCAGAAATGGATTATTTTGTTGTAAAGCTATGATTTTTTAAATAGAAAAGCACCCTGCTGAATGAATATATATAATTTAAGTTTTACAAGATGGCTTTATGTGTTTGCTCCACAGTACTGTCAAAACATGACCAGAGGGAAAACAAACTCAAAAGAAAAAGAGAGGAGACAGCTGAAAAGGAAAATTTACCAGCATCAGTGACTGATGGACAGATGAAGCCCAGTAAATATATTTTGCTTATTGGTTTAGTTGTTCTATGAGGTTTTGTATTTTAAGTAAATACACAGGTGTGGGTGAGAGAGAGATGGTAAAATTCAGTTTTTGTAAACTGTTGTTATGGTTTCTTTCCCCTCATAGGCATGGGCAACCTTTCTGAAAATACTGTAGTCAGCGCTACAAGCACACCTCCTCCAGAACCACCAAAGAAACTCAAAAGAAAAAGAGAGGAGACAACTGAAAAGGAAAATTTACCAGCATCAGTGACTGATGGACAGATGAAGCCCAGTAAATATATTTTGCTTATTGGTTTAGTTGTTCTATGAGGTTTTGTATTTAAGTAAATACACAGGTGTGGGTGAGAGAGAGATGGTAAAATTCAGTTTTTGTAAACTGTTGTTATGGTTTCTTTCCCCTCATAGGCATGGGCAACCTTTCTGAAAATGCTGTAGTCAGCGCTACAAGCACACCTCCTCCAGAAGAACTACCAAAGAACCAAAAATCTGCTTTGAGACCTTTAACAACGCAAAACAGCACTGAAGTGCAGATGAAGCATCCGGGCAGCCCAGACCTCATATACGTGAAACCCAAGGACAAAACAAAAGACTCTGGTAAAAAGCAACCACACAAACACAACTCCTGTTGCTCAGCGGCTACAGCCACACCAAGCCCTGAGAAAACTGTGAGTGAAAATGCCCACGTTCACAAACCCAGAGCACGCACTCTAGGGGTTCTGAAGGTGCGCAAACCTGGAGCATGTGGTGTATGGGCTCCATATAAAAAACCACGGTCTAGAAGCTTCTGCGATGCCAAGGTGTTGCAACCACACACACACAATTCCAGTTCCTCAGCGGCCACCGCCACAGCAAGCCCTGAGAAAACTGTGAAAGAAAATGCCCACGTTCACAAACCCGGAGCATGCGCTCTAGGGGTTGTGAATAAAACACCGAGCACTGACAAAACATTCTCCCAAAACCATAAGCTCGCCACAGCTCCCCCAAGTTCTAGTGTTTGGGAAGAGTTTGATGCTTCCATCAGAAAAGTGATGGATGCTGTATCCTCGGGGAGTCTAAAAGAACGGCCTTCTAGAAAGACTTGGGAAAAATATGATGCTTTGTTCAGAGCAATGTTAAAAGACAAGAGGGCTGAAAAGGGTGTCTCTGAGCAGGCATGACTAGTCGTGGAAAGGGGCCTGGGTAAAAGGGGCACCCTCCAGAGTACACATCAGCTTATGTGTAAACAAAAGGGGGGACAGCGCTTGAGGGATAAACGAATGGCTGCCAAAAAGTTTCAGGCCAGGGTGGCTGTAAAAATCTTAAAAAGGGCTAAAGAGGTAATGAGGAAAAAAAAACAAAGAGAGATGCCTCCTACTGGAGGCTCTCAGACTGGCTTCTCTGAAAATGGGGAGATGGAATCAGACTCTGGTTTAGCAAATTCCCCAGAGGGCTCTCTAGACAGGCCCCATTCTACTTCCAATGACCCTCATGGAGGCTTCTCAGAGTTTGACTCCCAAATAGCATCTGATGTAGAAGATCCCGCTAATGATCCCATAGAGGAACCCCCAAGTAACCCCGAAAATGCAGAGGTGTATATGGAAAGAGTGAGAAGTTGGCAACGTGAATTACCTAGATTTGGGGGGTCGGTATATTGTGAGGAATTTCGTTTTGTCAATCTTGAGCAAGTAAATTCAGCTCAGCGGGTTGTTGAAGCCATACACCAGGGAATACAGTTGGTACTCGATGATGTTAATGGTAGGGTAGGCCCTGATGATTACGTTCAGTTACGTTTAGAGAGCAGTAATTTAGCTAACCCTTTGTTTTCAGTCAGAAGAACTAGGGATGAGCTATCTGCTGAGGATTTCTTAAATCAGACCTCAAAGCTGCTACAGAGCAATAGAGAGTTGCATCTCGATGGGACATTGCGCCTTGTTGTGACAGTTGTAAAAAACAAGGGTGGGGGTGCTCGTAGAGTTTTAAATTCTATCCTTAGTAGTCAAATTATTCATAAAAAAAGACAGTGTTTGGTAGACCTGACTTACACCGGTACCAATCTGTGTTTTGCGGGTGGCCTTTTGGCCGTCATGTCCGATCGTAAACCTACGGACACGGAATTGTTAGCGGAGGCGAGAAAGTTGCATGAGAAACTGGGGTGGTCAGATCAAAAAAAGATTCTGGTCAGTGACGTAGCAAAGTTTGAACAGCATTTAGGAGTGAACATACACGTGGTGCTGTATATGGAAAAAGGTGGCCGGGGCTTTTTTAAAACAGGAGGCCTCACGTACCCCAAGACTTATTTCATCCTGTTGCACGATGAGCATTACTATGGAGTTCTGGATGTGAAAAAGTTGTTTGGAGCGAAAAATTATTGTGAGTTTTGCCACACGGTGTACAGCCACGACCACTCTTGTAGGTATCGTTGCCGCCTCTGCTTGAGTGTAACGTGCTCAGACAGCGTGGGCGTGCAGCTGCGGTGTCCTAGCTGTAGACTGTATTGTCGATCCAAAGAATGTTTAGACAGACATGTCGACTGTGCATCAAAAAACCAAGTTGAATGCCTGTCTAAAACTTTGTGTGATAAGTGTCAGTCTTACGTGAACAAGCGGCATAAGTGTAAAGGGAGGCGATGTAAGCAGTGTCAGGGTTTGATTGTTGGTGATGTAGACAGTCACTTTTGTTTTATGGATAGCCTTAGAAAGCCTGAATCCTCAGAAAAGTATATTTTTTATGATTTTGAATGCATGCAGGAGACTGGGTTGCACACTCCCAATTACATTTTTGCTATGTCCTTAAATCCAGAAAAATCCTGGGAATTTAAGGGCGATGAGTGTCTGTCTGTCTTTGTTAAGACCTTTATCGGCAAAGAGTTTCGCGACTATACATTCCTAGCGCACAATTCCAAAGGTTATGATGCGTACTTCATCGTTAGGCAGTTACTGAAGGAAAAGATGTGCATAGAACTGATCACTCAGGGTAGTAAACTAATGTGTGTGGAAGTGAAGGCCCTGGGGATTCGTTTTATAGACTCTTTAAACTTCTTGCCCATGAAGCTTAGCAAGCTACCGCAGGCATTGGGATTTGAAGGGTGCAAAGGTTATTTTCCACATTTTTTTAACACTGTAAAAAATCAAAATTATGTGGGACCTATGCCCAGTGTGGCACACTATGGTGTAGAAAGCATGATGCCCAGGGAGAAAACAGAGTTTCTCGACTGCTATCAGGACCACAGTTCTGAGGTGTTTGACTTGCAAAAAGAGCTCGCGTATTACTGTCAGCAGGATGTCAAAATTTTGAGACAGGCTTGTATTCTATACAGAAAAGAGATTATAAAAATGACGGAGAAGGGAGACGTAGTAGAGAAAGAACCTGGTAAATTCACCGAAGGAAAACTGTGCATAGATCCATTCCAGTACATAACACTGGCATCTGTTTGCATGGCTATGTACAGGTTTATGTTTTTGGAGCCTAACACAGTAGCTCTTCTGCCTCCAGACAACTATCACAGGCAGAAAAAAAGATATTCAACTCCATCTATTCAGTGGCTGTTGTATATCTCTTACAAAGAAAATATACAAATACGGCATGCTTTACAGGGTGGGGAACTACAGGTAGGACCCTACTTTTTAGACGGTTATGCCGATGTTGATGGGGTACGCACAGCCTTTGAGTTTAATGGATGTTTTTTCCACGGCTGTGTCACCTGTTATTGTGAAAAAGCACAAAATCCTATGACGGGGACATCTTTTGGGTTTCTTTATTACAAGACACAGCTCAAGGCTGACTATCTGAAACGACTTGGTTTTGTAGTGAGGACTCTTTGGGAGCACGAGTGGGAGGTGATGAAAGAAACAGACAGGGAGTTGGCAGACTTTTTAAACCGAGCCCAGTTACCCCAGCCTCTTGTGCCTAGAGATGCTCTTTTTGGGGGGAGAACAAACGCTATCCGCCTGTATTACAAGCCTAACCCCGGGGAAGAAATCCACTATTATGATTTTACCAGCCTGTACCCTTTCGTAAACAAAACCAAAGAATACCCTATCGGACACCCCGATATACTTTATGACAAATTTGGACCCCTGGCAAATTATTTTGGAATTGCAAAAGTTAAAGTTTACCCCCCACGAGGTCTCTTTTTTCCATTGTTACCCGTCAGAGTGGGTGGCAAGCTTATGTTCCCGCTATGCCAAACCTGTGCGGAAACCGAGCAGCGGGAGATATGCACCCATACTGACGAGGAGCGGGCCATCCTGGGGACTTGGTGCACGGTGGAATTGAACGCGGCTATAGCGAAGGGGTACGTGGTGGCTGAAATCTATGAAATCTGGCATTTTAATGAAAAATCTAATAAACTCTTTTCAGAGTACATAAAATTACACCTCCGCCAGAAACAAGAGGCTTCAGGGTATCCCAGTTGGTGCACCAACGAGGAAAAACAAAATAAGTACATTAGCGATTTCTACCAGAAAGAAGGTGTTCGTTTACGCCAACATGAGATCAGATCAAACCCTGCTAAACGCCAAATCGCTAAACTGTTTTTAAATTCTCTGTGGGGTAAATTCGGCCAAAGAACCAATCTACCCAACACCAGCATCGTGAGAGACCCTGACGAACTCTTGCAGTACCTATTTTCCCCCAATTACAAGGTTTCATCCTGCGAGTTTATCGATGATGAAACAGCGTGCGTGTCTTGGAAGCACGCAAAAGAACGGTACTCTGTCTCTGGCAATACCAATGTTGTCATAGCCTGTTTCACCACCGCTTATGCCCGCTTAGAATTATACAGTCTGCTAGACGGTTTGCAAGAGCGGTGCCTGTACCACGACACTGACTCGGTGATATTTGTGAAAAGGGAGGGTGCCTGGAATCCCCCTCTGGGGGATTATTTAGGGGAGCTCACAAGTGAGCTCCCGCCAGATCAACACATCACCGAGTTTGTGTCGGCAGGCCCAAAAACGTATGGGTATAAGTTGTCTGGAGGAAAGGCCTGTATAAAAGTCAAAGGTATTACCCTAAACGTAGCAAACTGTGAAAAAATCAACTTTGAAAGTTTAAGAGATCTAGTCCTGGACTACTGCACGGGCCTGCGAGATAACGAAAACACCTCAAAAAAGATAGAGGTGCAGCAGCCCTCTATCGTAAGAAACAAAAACCAGTGGCAAATAGAAACAAAAACCCTTAAAAAAACACAAAAAGTGGTTTATAACAAGAGGGTCCTAGGAAAAGGTTTTAAAACCCTGCCCTACGGCTTTTGAAAAAAAATGGATACGAGGTGGAAACACCCCTTTTCCGCAATTCTTGCGGGGCCTAGCAACTGCGGAAAAAGTTACTTTATAAAAAATGTGTTGAATAATGCCAAACAAACACTATCTGTTATGCCTGAGAATATCGTGTGGTGTTATAGTTGTTGGCAACCTCTGTATAAAGAACTGCTCTGTAAATATCCCTTTATCAATTTTATGGAGGGGTTGCCTGATGCTTTGGATGATGACAGTTTGTTTCCTACTAATAAAGTAAATATGGTTATCATAGACGATCTGATGAACTCTGCTTGTGAAAGCAATGAAATCGAGAAAGCTTTTACCAAGTACGTGCATCACAGAAACCTGAGCATTATGTATATAGTTCAGAACGTATTTTGTCAGGGAAAAAAGAGTCGCACAATTAACCTAAACACAAAGTACATGGTTCTGTTCAAAAACCCCAGGGATAAATTACAAATCGCTACGCTCGCTCGGCAAATGTACCCTGGCAAAGCTCAATTCTTTCTAGAAGCTTTTGAGGATGCTACCAAAAGACCTTATGGCTACCTGGTGGTGGATTTAAATGCTTCCACACCGGAAGCTTATAGACTAAGAACCGGTCTTTTCCCTCCAGACTGGCCAGTGGTTTATACTTTAAAAAAAACAGCTGGATATAAAAAGAAATGACTTATCGGCAGGTCCCTTTTTAACAGCTGGGACTGCTGACTGAAAACATGTCTAGCTGCGTGAAGAGAAACCTGGGTCTTTTAAAATTACTTAGCAAATCGTCCCCGCAGCAAAGGAAGGCTATTCTGTGTTCGGCCTCTGACGATCTAGTAGTGGCCATCTCAGAAATAGCGCTCAATACCTTAAAAGGAAACATACCTTTAACACAAAATCAAGTGCGTGTGTTGAAAAAGAAACGCACGCTTATAAAAACTTTGTGTAATAAGAGCGTTTCACTTAAAAGAAAAAAGCATCTGGTAAAGCAGTCTGGGGGGTTTATTGGGCCTCTGTTAAGTTTTGCTATCCCTCTGATAACAGGGCTTTTAACTAATCGATAATGGAGTATGCAGAAAAAATGTACCTGGTGCCCAGCCACCAGTTGGAGCAATTAAGGGCTCCCCCTCCAGCAGAGGAAAATATCAGAACAACAGCAACTCGCTTACTGGACGCTGAAATGAAGTCTGTTCTTCAAAGAACTGACCTGGCCGAATACGAAAAGGCTAAACTTTACAGCGCCGTGCTTCAAAGGTACCTAACGTACGTGAAGCAAAGTGATGCGGATAAAGGGAAAATAAGTCTGTTTCTACCGGAACAGGAACAAAGCGTAACTGCCAAACCCCCAGAAACACCAAAGAACTCAGACTCTATTGCTCAGGAGGTGCTGGATAATGTGAATAAGCGTTATAAAAAAAATGCAATAGTATTGCTAAATAAACTGGGGCAGGATAAAAATCTCTCTTCATGGAATGATAAAGGGTCTTTTGTGTACAAAGGCTCTGTGGTTAATGGTTCTAACATGCTTGACTTAGTCAGGGCTGTCACCCAAACTCGCTCTGTACCTAGCAAACGTGTACCTAAAGGATGGGATGTGTTTATGAATGCCATGGCGGAACTGAACGTACCATCTTCTGTCATGGGCAATGCAGCCAACAGAGACCTTTTGGAACGCCTCAAGGCCTCGACTGCTGACACCGGGGTGGATCAGGAATCCGTGACCCCTTTTTTGCCCTATAAAAAAAAAAAAAAGATTGGCTAAAAGAGCCCAATGGCTCATTGTGTAACGTTTTTCACATTCTAAAAATTTTAAAACTTGTTTTGCTTTAAATAAAACATTTCTAGATTTTTTTAAAAAAATCTGTGTAATTTTTTCAATTGGTCATTTAAAAAACAGACAAACATCAATTTCTTTAAACCCCTAACCTGGGGTGCTTTATTGGGTAACATGGCTATAAAAATCATTACAAGATACACATGTCTGGGCTTGTTGAAACATGTTTTGAGCAAGGCTAGGTATGCCCAAAAATTTAAATTTATTTTTTACAAAATTTATCACCATCCGGTCATTTTGCACTAAGTCGTCAGAATACAATTTTAAAATCCGGTCAAAAGATAAACCCTTGCTACGATGATGTAAAAAAAAACACGCAGTGATAGCCACAGGCGACGGAGCGGGGGTCTTGTAATTGTCTATTGTGAAACACCATGTCTGTGGCATTTTTGTTTAAAAATTTCATAATGCTTTTAGGAAACAACACGCTGTTCAGGGGTTGCCCATATGAGTCAAAAAACTCTCCACGGTTATGCTCCGCCAGATACAGGGCGAGCCAGTGTTCACCCGGTTGGTTGTGTGGATGCGTGTTCACCACCAAACCTACGGGCCTCTGAGACAGCTTGCTTCCAGGGAGCCAATCACAAGGGAACACATCTAAAAAATTCTTTTTTGTGTAAGGATCCGTTGATAAGACACGTGAGAGCTGCACGGTGTCCATGTTCACATGTAGTCAAACAGAACGTTTCTTCTCTGATTTATTTCTATGACATTGTCAAAAACTCCATACACAATCATATTGACGGTAACCGTTAAAGCCTTTCCAAACCGTATTTCTGCTCTCAGGTTCCCAGTTTTAATCAGGGAATAGTGATCTGCGCATTCCTGGTCGGGAGACAGGTCAAAGGCAAACAAGGTGTAACCCTGTGCAAACTCCTCACGGTCGATTAACAGAGAACGATCTTTCATGTGTTTACCAGCTGTCTGTACCAGATTCATGTATTCTCTCACGCAGCGTCCTGCCTCGAAGTCCGGTTGCAGAGGCTTGGTCGGTACCTGTTCACCATCCACATACAGGGCCACAAAATTAATATCGTAATGTTTAAAATGAAAGGGATTTTTAGTGTAACTGCCGCTAAAGGCATCGTTATCCACAAATCCTAGGACAAGCATTTTGGGTAACTGTCCCAAGAACAGGTTTTCCTGGTTACTGACCCTGCTGCCTGCAGGGATGCTAAACACTTTCATTCCCACACGGTCCACGGGGTATTTAGCATTAGCGGCAAGCAGGGCCTCTGCATGCCCCAAACGGACACCCGGGGCCACCCGTACTTTCTTCACAAAAAGGGACGCTGATACAATGCGCAGTTTAAAGCCTTCAGCCGCACTGCCCATTAAACAGAAGGCGTCTTTACTGCGTGTCAGTTTAATTTTCACATCCACTCCGTTTAACAAAAGTTTTTCTTGAAAAAACAGGTCACTGTGTAGATGGCCCAGCAGCTCTACCGTTCTGCTCTGGGCTGTCAGCTTTGCACGCTTCACAAACCCTAGATTCTCTCCATCCAACACTGTTTTTTCATGTTGTCCAGCAGTGTCTTTGTAAAACAGGCCGGCAGAAAATTGCGTGGCGAGGGTGTCATCGCTGTAATTGAGCACTGATTCTATAAAGGCCCTGTAAGGGTAACAGTTGTTGCTTTGGCTTACAAGGCGGTCTCCCAGCGTAACATCCAACTGACTGAAAATAGAGGCCACGGGGTAATTCACCAGGCCCACTTCAGCGTCCGCAGCAAGTTCAGTTCCGTCTCCTTTTACAATCTTGCAACACAGGTAAAGCAGCGTGTTGTTTAAATCCATATAATCTATGCCATTCCCTGCTATAAAAAAGTCAATGGGGGCAGACTCCGTAACGGCCGATAGAGGTGGCACCTCGATGTAAATGCTTTTCTCGATGCTGGTCTGCGTAGGGGCTATTTGAAACAAGTCTAGTTCGGATTTGGTGCACTCTTCAGACCCGCAGTGAACAAAAGCCATATTGATTAAAATATGTCTCTTTTACCAAGCAGAGCGCATCTCCTCTTTTGCCCAGGCTGCTTCTTGGACTTTCGTTTATGGCCGGCTCTGCGTGTCAAAGCCCTTCTTTTAAAAGGTTTTGGGGGACCTGTGCGTCGTGGGTATGACGTATTTCTCTTTCTTTTCTTCCTCCTTTTAATGTACATCAGCCCCGATCCTTCCTGTGAAGCTGTATTCCCCACCTTCTCCAGAACAGCACGGGAGACATGACCTACCACATCTTTAGCTATGTTTTGAGCGGCGGTTTTTACGTGGGGCTTAATAATCTCTAGCCCCCTCCTCAAAAGCGGTACAGCTTTTCGAAAGAGGCTACGAAATATTCCACCCACACCAGCCCCGTACATCACGGGGGCCCCATGATATCCAGGAAGGGCGTATCCAGCCTGGGCTTTGTAATAGTTCCTGTAGATGGTGGGGTCGCCATAATTTTTTAGGATCGCCATAATAGTGTGTTTTTTTTTTTTTGCTTTTTAGAAACCTCGCTCTCTCCGCGGTCGCAAATGCAGCTTGATGATCACCTTGCCGAAGCGAAATGAGACATGTCTGTTCTGATCTGTCTTTATTTCAATGGTAATGGTGTCGATGTGGTGTTTACTAACAGGAACGTAATGAGGTTTATCATAGGTGATGGTAACAAACTCATTGTTCCTTCCTTGGACAGGGACGCAGCGTAACAGGGGAACAGAAAAGTCCCCCACAAACTGGTGTTCTACAATATCCGTGTACAGATACAAGGAGTTAAAACCCCCTGTAATGTCTGCTGAGAAGGGAAATTTTTGGACGTTGCGTTTTGGGCCCAAACCCAAAATGTTAGCTAGTTCCCCGCCAGTAGAAAACCCGTAGTTAAAATTGGTAGATTTAAGTCTCACTTTTCTACCTACAGGGTCGTAGTTCATGACCATCTCAGGCGGTCCTTGGTGACGAGCCATGGTGCTGTTCATATGCTCCAGTAATTCAGGTATGGTCGAGTAATAACCTCGTCGTAGGATGAAATTCCACTTCATATCTTCAAAGGTAATTTCAAAAGGGGTGTCTTCATTGATAGTGTTCCAGCTGTGCGGGTATTGTATTTCCACTAACCCCACCTCCCAGGCACCCGGGAGATCCAAGGGCTTAATTAGCCGTATTGTAAAGTTCGAGATGGTGTTTTGGGGAAAAACTGCAGAGCTGGCATTGCTGGGCAAAGTGATGTAAAACCCGCCGTCGCTCATTATTATTTTTTCTTCTATCTGTCTTTGCAGGAGGAATTGGTTTTTTGTTTTTTTTTTCTCTCTTTGTTTTGTGTCTAAATGTCACAGAGTTGAGAAGCTTCCACCCAGCTGTTAAACTTATCAGGCCAACCCAACCATTTTACCAGTAAGTGTTTTTTTTCTCCCTTTTCCTTTCTCCGCTAGAATTTTTTCAATCCTGTAAATCCTGTCTCGTTTGGGGTTTACTTTTTGTAACTCTTCAGGGTAAAAAGATCCAGTAACTGCCTCACCTTCGTAATCTTTTAATCGGTATACAGGTCTTCGGCCCCTGGTTAAGGCTTCATCCACTATGAATATCTCATCGGTAAACGTCTGTTCATAACCTTTTTCAAAAGCGCCTTTGGTTTTAGATAGTCTCACGTGATCGCCTTTTCTAAAAGGGGGAACAACCTGTTTTATTTTAAAACTGTCTCCGTAAACCGTTTTCCACACCTTCAGAGAATTTGAAGGGTTAACATCTATGGGTCTGGTACGTATAGTCCTGTGAAAGCTCTGGTTATAACTCTTTATAAAGTCAGGTAAGACGTCAATGTAGCGAAAGGTGTTATGGGCTGTAAAATATCTCCACATCCTAGTTTTTAAAGTTCTGTTAAATCGCTCCACAACCCCTGCTTTGACTTCATTATTAGTAAGAAAATGGTGAACCCCATGCTGCTTTAACAGTCCACTTAAAGGTTTGTTTAAAAATTCTTTCCCCCGATCGGTTTGTAATTTTTGAGGCACGCGACCTTCGCTGAAAATAGCTTTAAAGGCCTTGGATACCTCACCGCTTGTCTTGTCTTTTAGGCATAAGGCCCAGGCATATTTGGATAAAATGTCTATCACTGTTAAGATGTACTTAAAGCCACTGTTGTGTTTGGAGAACTGATGCATATCCACCAAATCTGCCTGCCACTGTGCATCCACATCTGAAACAATAGTCTTGTTTCTTTTAAAATGTATTCGAGCTGGTTTGTGTAAAGTGTATGCATCCTGGTCTGAAAGCCAAGCTGTTACCTGTCTTCTATTTAAAGTTTTACTATGCTTTCTGGCCACTTGAAAAAGAGAGTTCACTCCGCCAAAGCTCCCAACTTCCCTGGGATTGTAATATATTTTCTTTAACAGAGCTGTCGGTGTAGACATGACTGTTACTGGTACCGTCTTTTACTACCACAAGTATGAAAGGGGACACGCTCATATTGACACATTTAAATACATTTTATTAATTGCCTGGTTTAACATGATCTTTTACAGCCGCCTGTAAAATGGACGCCATAACTGATACCATAAGGGAGTCTGAGCTGTTTCATTCTTCCATTTTGTGATTTTCGGTTTCAGATCTGTCTCTTGGATAGCAGTAAAAACAGCTGACGCGCAAGTTCTTAAAGACCTCTAGAAAGGCATCGTCGAGCTCCTGAAAGATTTTCAGAAAAAGAAACAGAGTAAGTACCCCAGCGGCTGGTTTTTTTTTTTAATTTACGCAAACCCCCGGTTCCTAGCTTCATTACCCACCCCCTCCTCTACCGCCATTTCTTAATCGTTCATTTACCTGAGCGCCATCTTTTCCATTTGCCTTGTCCACCGGTGACTCTCCCAAGTGGCGATCTGAGGGGGTGGACAAAGAGAGGTCATCAGGCTCCTCAGGGCGCCTCACGAGGGGTTTCTGGTCGGTTTCCGACGTATCCATCAACTGGTCGGCCAAAGGGCTCCTCTCGGTCGTTCCCTCCTCCTCCTCAGAACTGTCGCTGGTGTAGGTCCTGCGCCACATAAGTATGGTGCTTGGGTCCAAAACAAAGTCTGAAGTTCTAACGGGGGTGGTAAAGGAGTCCATGTTTTCCTCTGAGCAGCCTTTCCACGCTTTCTAAAACACGTGTCCTTGGTAAGAAAAATGGCCTCCTCTGTTCGGCGCTGGTACTTATGGGGTATTGGTGCTGCACTCGGGTTGGCGGAGGGCCTTGGGAGGAGTTCTTAGAGGGGTCACCCCGGTTGGTCAAAGTCTCCTCTCGGGGTGGTCCTTTCGGGAGGAAACCCCTCCTGATTGGTAGAGGGTGGTGGGAGGAGTTCTTAGAGGGGTCACATGACCCTCTTCTAGACGGGGTCACCCACCCCCGGAAGTCACCCTGATTGGTCAAATCTCCTCTCGGGGTGGTCCGTTCGGGAGGAAACCCCTCCTGATTGGTAGAGGGTGGTGGGAGGAGTTCTTAGAGGGGTCACATGACCCACTTCTAGATAGGTCACCCGCCCCCGGAAGTTGCCCTGATTGGTCAAATCTCCTCTTGGGGTGGTCCTTTCTGGAGGAAACCCCTCCTGATTGGTAGAGGGTGGTGGGAGGAGTTCTTAGAGGGGTCACATGACCCACTTTGCTTCCGGTCATGTGGCCATCTTGACCCCGGAAGTAATACCCCCATAGGGTGGGACTTCCGGTGACAGGTGGGAGGGACTAGAGGGGTCAAGGGGCGGGGTTAGGGTTTGATTGATGGTAGGGCCCTTATACTACTTAAGAGCTTTAAAATCATCATACAATAAGACATAGTCCCTGCCTCAAAGAACTTATATCTAAGGATTCGTCTACACTATTACAGAGAAAACTGCATCTATTTAACTTATATGGGCTTGTAAAGTGATTTAAGTAAATCAGTTGAATTACTTATTTCTGTTAAAAGTAGCTTATTTCATTTTTGTTTAAACCTGCTAAACCAAAACAGGTCACTCTTAGGCCTGGTCCACACTGGGTGGGGGGGAGGGAATCAATCTAAGATATACAACTTCAGCTATGATAATAGTGTAGCTGAAGTCGACATATCTTAGATCAACTTAGAATCACTTACTTCGCATCCTTGCAGCGTGGGATCAATGGCTGCCACTCCCCCATTGACTTTGCTTCCACTTCTCGCCAAGCTAGAGTTCAGCAGTTGACAGGCGAGCAATTGATGATTGATTTACTGATAGATTGATCACTACCTGCCGATCTGGTGGGTAGTGTAGCCGTACCCTTAGACCCAAAATAAGTGCCCACATAAAGCTTTGCAAGAGTTTAACTTAAAGTGTAAATTTAAACCATGTTAGTTAAACTGTAGACAAGGGTTAAGGAATGCAACCCAATGCTTCAGTATCCATAAACCTCAAAAGTTGGACTGGACAACAAGAGATGGATCACTTGAAACTGCCCTGTTCTATTAATTCCCTCTGAAGCATTTGGCACTGGCCACTGTCAGAGACAGGAAAATAGGCTAGATAGCCCATTGATCTAACACTGTCCAGCTGTTCTTATAAGATGAGCCATATATGAAGCATGGAGGAAATGACAAAACATACTATTTTTTTAACGTATAGGTTAAAATAAGTGAACTCCAAAAATAATAGGAGATCCAAAAGAGGATGAACCAAAATAGTAGAACAGAAAATCTAGAAAAAGAAAGGGAGGGGAAGAACTAGAAAAAGTTAATGCCAGATTATCTTGATCTTCTCTTAGAAGAAGTTGGCAAGATCTTGCATAGGGGGTGAAGAGGGAGCATGGACAGAGGGACCAACTGTAGGAAAGCATCAGAAGTGGTGAACAGATGTCTGAGAATAAATGAGAGTGGAAGAGTCCTGCTTGAAAATAAAAATGACAAAACTGCATATGCAAGAGACTTTCTCCAGTGGTGCTTGGCAGCACTAAAATAGAAGTGGTGTAACTGGATGTTAGGAATAAGCCAGGGTTGGGTCTTGGTGAGACAAAGCAAGGATGGGAGGAGGGGTAAACGTGTTAAGCGTGCAGCAGAAGGTTTGACTGAGTCAGTAGAAGAGGGAGAACAGAGTGGGGAGGAAGGAACCAGGAGTGGCACAGAAGTCATAGGCATTAAAATGCCAGGCAAAGGGCTGGAAGTTAAGAGAGATGAGGTGGTGTCCAGTTCCGAGCAATGATAAATGAAGACAAGGTTGAGTTAGTGGATATTTTAGTCAGATAAAGCTGATCCAGGGCTGAAGCTCAAACTGTGGTGAAGGTGAGAAGGAAGATTGCTAAGGGTCAGATTGGCTGTCAGTTTGGAACCTGAAGCTACAGAAAATGTAGGTGTGAGATTGCTAGAAGCAACCAATTCTTTGCCTTGGATCAATTAGAAGATATTAATTAAATGGCTAGGAAATCACAGACGGCTGGATTAATTAATGAAGTAAATAAACCAGATCAAAAGAATCCAAGAGTGTCAGAGGGGTGGTATGTACTGGGAAGATTATCAACAATGATGTGTGATTTAATGTGCAACATTGTGGAGATGTCAATGTGGAAACAGGCAAGTTGATAGAATATACAATCATGGCAGAAGTGCTATGCTCACTGGAGCATTTGCTGGTACTGCTGCTTCTGGTTGCAGAAGAAACTGGCTGATCTACTTATCATGGAGCTTTTAAGAAGTAGGTGACTAAAGAAGTTGCTGGTAACCTTGCTCTGAAGTTCCTAGGCTGCTGGATGTTTGGAGGTGGTAGGGACAAGAGACGACTTCTGACTGCTTTCTGGATTCTTTACTGATGACAGCAGCCTTAGCTGGGGAAGACTAACTTGGCAAGTTCCAACCTTTTAGGAGAGAGGAGTGGAGGTGTAGGGGAAGATGAGACCCCTGCTGAGTGGCTCCTGGATCACCGAGTGGTCCAGCAGTTGACCATTCAATATCTCCTTTCTGTAGCTAATGCATTACATTGGTAGAAAACTTATAAATAAAAACTAGTCCATCTAGTCTTTAAATTAACATCACCATTGTGTTTGCACAGCTCTTCACGTTTGTTTAACTACATTGTTTAGTCTAGAAATAATCATTTCAAAAATGGATCTAAGCTCTTCTTCTCCATGGTTTTCTTTTAGAAAAAGTATTAAGAGACCTAATACTTGGTAATTGTTTTAGAAGCAATTTCCAGCTACAGCATTTCTAGGAATAAAATACAATGTGTCTTACCATCCTTTGACTGGCTTCATTATCCTGTATATACAACTTATCAAACCTGTCTTGTAAATTGCAGTGTACTTCATCAACACCAGCAACGCTTGCATAAATAACAGAGTTATGAGTTTAAAATGATAATTACCAGAATCTAATGAATCGCATAAATCATTTATAATGAAGGGAAATAAACAAGGACTCAGAGATGAACACATTAATAACTTGAGTTTTGCAAAAACAATGAGTAGTTTAATTTACATGGAATGTCCGTAGACATTGAATTCTATCAGTGAAATAATTAGTAGCTAATTTAAAGAGATAAACGTATCTAGCATATTCCAAATTGGAAAAAAATGAATATTAAAACCATGATTAAACTATGATCATTACTGTAAAACTACAGTATATGATCTATAATGGTATATCAGAAGCTAGCAATATTGTTTATCAAGATTAAATATCTCCTCAATCTCTCTGAAGCCTGAAAAAAAAAAAGAGTCTATACATCTGTCCAAAATGTAGATCGGACGATATTTAAAACAAGATCCTAGATATGTTGGTTCCTATAAATGTTTAGTTCAACCCCCTGCACCACTTTTAATTTTTTTGTCTCATTAGGATTATTTTCTGATATCTTCCACTCTTTTTATTTTGACTGAATAAGAACTTTCAAGGGTCCCTGACTAGATTCCTGGAGAGCAAAAACAAAATATGTCAGCATTAACCTGGCCTTTCTGTCCCTTTTGCCATTCCAGGACAGACTGCAAGTGTCAAGTAGGCAAGACTCTGACTTCTGAAGAAAATCTGGAGTAACTCTAGGTTGTCACTAGTGAAACTTAGATCAGAATCTGACTCTGAGGACCTTATGGTGCAGTGATGATTATCTCAGCATGACATGCTGTTAAGACTTCCTTTTCTTCTGGACAAAGTTCATCATTTGGTAAGAGATGCAGCTGCTGGGTTATTTTGCTTTCTCTACTCTTGTCCCATATCTCTTCTCATCAAAGGCAAGACAATTCATTATGAGTTATTTATAACCACAGAGAAGAAATACTGGATTATTCTTTTGCCTTTTGATTTTCTCTTTTGTTAGTAATCTGCTAAGAGTGCATAGTGCTGCACAGATATGGAATAGCACTTACCACTATTTTTATTATTATCTTCACCATTCTATAATCAAGAGAACAAAGTCTGAGAGGAACTTGCAACTTTCAGGTTAGGTTAGTATCTACTGTAGCTACAATGTATTGCTGTCTGTGTTTGAAATAATAAATTAAAACCAGCAAAGAGTAATGACTGGTAATTAATCCAAACTATTCAGGTATGACAGCTGGGCATGCTTTTGTTTGACTGCCGGGTGTCATCCAGATTTCTACTTGATATCTAATGTCAATTAATATTTCCCTATTCAGAAAGATAGCAAGCATTTGCAATAACATGCTTATGCTACCAAATACTAGTAAAAGCAATAATAATCTTTGTACTGCGTTTAAAATGTTTTTGGCAGGAAAGCACACCACACAGATTAATGAAAGCTGATTGTTCTTTTTAATACAACATGTTGTTATAAATATAACAATAATAATGATCAAGGATAATAAATAGCCATCATGCATAACTGTTTGGCTTGTGAGGAATATGCAATGAGTGAAATTCAACCCTGTGCAAATGACCCACATGAAGCTGAATCTTAGTGCCTGTGTGCAAACCTAATATTTAGTTTGAAAGACAAACAAAAAAATCCCAATGTTTCATTCTGTGTTTAAAACACAAACATCCAGTAATTTTTGATCCCACCAAAGTCTTCATCACTGGTATGCAACCAAAGCAATAGATAATGGATTAGATGACCTAATTAGTCTTTTCTTTCTCTAATTTTTATGATATTCACATCCAAAGCCTAAATTGCTTAGTGTCAAAATAGTTGATTTTGCAGTGCCACCATCCAGCTGTTACACTGTGTAAATACACTATTTATTATTACACTGATCACTCATGGTAGTTGCCTACATTTTATGGGCCACATGCTACCTTCTGCTACACACTGATGAGGGGAGGAAATTGTGGCAAAATTATCTGAAAATGGGACAACAGGGTAGAGCATTGTTTGTGTTTTCCATGCCTTTAGAGACAGTGAATACCTTACAGCTCCAGATCTATTGGTAAGTCTGCACTGCAGTGTAAGGTCAGAGTTAGTGGGACTCGAGTGTGCTGACCCATGTTAGGGAACCCTGGACTTGAGTGTCTACATTGTATTTTAACCCTACGTTTAGAGATTTTTCTAATGTGTTCTTGAACCTAGGGGTCTGGTGTCCACACTGCAATGTACAGACCTAAGTCAAAGTAATCATATCCCAGAGTCACTAATTCCTTCCCCAAAATGTAGCTGTTCTAGCCTTAGGACAGTAGTGTACTGTCAGAAAAACTTACTGCCCATCCTGCACATTACCAGTTTGCTTTGCAAAAGGCTCAGTCATTTCACTCACTATTGTAAACCCAGGAAGCTCTCTGATAGCGTGTGTGCAGATGGGTAAGGAGGTGACCTGAACTGCTGTCTTTTGCAAAGGGGTGTGGGGTTGCTTCCCTTTTCAATATAGTGGATTGCAGATTGTTGGGATAGTTGTCCCATGGAATTGTGGGATACATCCAGCTGACTCCCAGGACCTAGGTCAAGTGGGGCTGCGTCTACCCTGTAAAGCAATAGGGTTCTGGGTCCCAGCTTAACTTGAGCTCAGACCTTCCAGCTCTTCAGGGTCCTGGGTGTGAACCTTGGGTTAGCACAACTGCAGTGTAGATGCAAGAGGGGTTAGGCTTGAGCCCAGGCTCAAGCACGAGCTTACATTGCAGTATGGACATACCTTTCAAGGCTAGAACTCCACAGCTTAGAGCCAGGAGGAAGTACAGACTAGAAACAACTGGTCACTGCAAATCTCTTCAATAATTCCAGCTTGTTGGACAAGCTGTAAATTTCCCTTGGCAACTTTGATTCTCCTTGTTCCCACCCTATTTGAGGGGTGGAAGGGAGTGGGCATAAGTGAAATGATCACTAAAGACTCAAAGATGCATCTATATGATGAGAGTTTAAAGTCTGGGCTGTCTCTCACTATAGGTTTGTACCAAGTTCAGCATGGTGGGATTCTCATCCTAACTGTGCCCTGGGCACTACTACTCTACAAATTGTAAATAATAATGATGACAAATGTGGATAAAGCAACATCTTACCTTGGAGACACTGTTGGAGACAGGATACTGCAGTAGACGGACTTGGGCACTTCCTCTGTTTCTGTGGAGCCATGATGGTGAGGAGTGGAGGCCAATAGAGCATCACATGGGCCAGGATCTCTCCACATGAATGGCCTGGGTGTGACAGGTTAGCCTCTGCTCGTCCCATTGCTCAAGATTAGGACTAATCTTTGAGGTTCATGTGGCAAATTCTACCTATTCTATGGTTACCTAAACCCTTCTCTCTAGAAGGGAGAATCAGGTGGAAACTCTGTGTCATTCCTGCTATGGCCTCTTTGTGCTCAGTTGCCCTCTTGAAGATACCCTCTGACCAGAATGAATCCCTGAGTGGTGCAGCATACTCCAGTTCCTTCCCCACCCAGCGCAGCAGTATAAAGGATGTATCTGAGATAGAAAGGGTTTAGTGGAGATTCCTAGCCCTCAGAGCAGCTCCTTAAGGCCACACACAGCCAGGTACAACACAGCAGCCATAAGGGCATTCTAGGTTGTGCAAATGGTCAGTTCTGGCCCAGGACAGGTATAATATAAAGCCACTTTTCAGCCCTTTGTTGTATGCTGAACACAATTCATATGGACCACAGTGTTCTGCTATGTGCTCACCCTTCCACAGATTGGCCCAAGGTCTGGAAGACACATGAATAAATAACCTATAAACATTGAAAAACAGACTCTCAAACTGAAAAGACAAAATTGTGCTTAAAAAGCCTTGTAAATTACAAAAAGTGTTATGCTTTATTGGTAGAACTCAATGTAAGTGCTCATTTTCACTGTAAACCAGGGTTTTATATTTATTTAGTCCATAACTGCAAGTGAAATATATAGTATTCAGGTCAGAACTTGAGCTGGTGCAAATCAGCATAGTTCCATTGAGGCTAATGGAGCTATACTGATTTACATCAGTTGAGGATCTGGTCCAATCTCTCATATTCCATTTCTGATTGTTTGTTTTTACAAAGAAATATAGATGAAAGATTCAGCTTGTATTACTTTGAAAACGATACTCAAGGAGTGACTCAAGGGTTCGTGATAAGCAACATACATTTACAAAACATGGATGATCTTGTAGGTAAGGCAATGGTGAGAGGCAGGAAATGTGGATTATTTTGTTATAAGTGTTAAGGATTTCCTTTGTAAGCTTGAGCAAGTCCATTCCTCCTTGTCTGTTTCAATTTTCTCTTTTGCAAAATAGATCAAATAATAATTATTTACCTCCTAGACATGCTTTGAGACCAAGTTTCATTAGAATCTGTACAGTGCTTTAATTAATAATTGGAGATATACCAATCTCCTAGAACTGGGAGGGACCTTGAAGGTCATCAAATCCAGCCCCCTGCCTTTACTAGGAGGACCAAATTTTTTTGCCCCAGATCCCTAAGTGGCCCCCTCAAGGACTGAATTCAAAGCCCTGGGTTTAGCAGGCCAATGCTCAAACCACTGAGCTATCCTTCCCCCTTTGAGAGTCTTGGATGGAGAAAGAAAAAGTCATCGGAGTATTTTACCTCTAGCTCAATGGTTCAAATGTGGCTTAGATAAGTAGTGACCAAAATCTATTTTCTGCCAGTGTTGGCATATGTGGAATTAATCATTGGCGTCACTGCAGTTTCCAGTGGAGAAGAATTGAAATCACAAAAAGTAGCATTAAAATGGATACTAATTTCCACCTTTGCTGGCAATCCCAGCAAAGTAGCGTAGGATAGAAGTATAATGGCAATGAACTACCCTTTCACTCCTACAGGTGGTCCCTCCAGAACTGATTTCAGATACTTCAGAGATGCAGTATTTGGAAGCATGTAAAATGTCTGCCTATAGTCTGCTTTGTAAACCATGGTTTTCAGTGCTATCAATTCTATTAACATCAAACTATATTTGTTTTTCTTTTCTTATATACGTGCATGTGTATATATAGCTATATAGTTATATATACACATACACATATATAAGAAAAGAAAAACAAAACCCTTCCATAAGCCCTGGACATTACTATTAAATTGCCTTATCATAATTCTTTTCAGCCTCCTAATCCATTTACAGTTGGTGGTGCTAGACATTAAGGGTTTGATCCTCTTTTCTGATGCATGGGCACATATCACTCTAGCACATCAGTTCCTAAATCCGAACTGATATCCCACCTGGACAGTTTAGATTAGTACACAGGAAGATTTTAGATACCTATTTTGGAGTGATCCAACCATGGAAAAAAACAGGTGAGACCTTTCTGATCATATTCCAAACTACAGTTATAACCCATACATTGTCTGGACTGAATATTCACTTTTATTCATAGTGAATTTTTCACCTGTCTTCTACAGTATAGTTATCTTCCTTTCTGACCTGATCCACAGATGAAAAGACTCTCATTGACTTTAATGGATTTGGATCAGGCTTTAAATATGTATTTAAACACCCAGGTCCTATACAGTGCATGGGTAAGTTGGCAATTGCATTAAAAGTTAGGTTTAGAGGTTCAACACACTGCACAAACACTAATCCTCATACTACCCCTTTAAAGCAGGCGTTCACAGGGGTCTTCCCATCTCTTTCTGATGACAAAACTGAGGCATAGTGAAGACCTAAATGCATTGGGGCTGATTTGGCCCAATGTTCCTAAATGGAACTTGATGTAGATCAAATGCAATAAAGATGACAGTAGTTCACCTAAGATAGTATATGCCTTGGGAATGCTGCCGCTCTTACTTTACTCACTTTTTAAAAAAGAAATTATCTTAATTCTTCTCACATGCCCCAAGGAATCAAAAATCATCAGAATTGAGTAAAAGGAAATATTTGTTTCACAGCAGCTCAGCAAATTTCCAAACACTCAACAATACCATGAAATTTATCCAGCTGCGAGTTGAAGAATCTTCAGTAAACTTGAATACTGGGCCAGCCTCAGCTCTGCTCCCTTGAGCTACACTAGTACCATACATGGGGCATAGCCAATTTACTAAAGACTTCCCCGAGTGCAGGGGAATCCTCAGATGACATATGGCTAGGGCTCCGTATCCATCACGGAGGTCACAGGAAGTCACAGATTCTGGGACTTTCTGTGACCTCTCTGACTTCTGCAGGGGCCAGTGTGGCTGACAGCAGGGCTGCCCAAGCAGCTTGCTCTGGGGCCAGCTGCTCAGGTAGCCTCAGGGACAGCCACACCAGCCACTGCTCAGGCGGCTCCAGCAGCAGTCCCCGGGCTGTTGGTCGGAGCATCCATGATCCGTGGCCCTGGGAAGTGGTTCCCATGTGGCTGGCCAGAGTAGCCACGATCTGCAGCCACAGGCAGCGGTCCCCAGCCAGCCGGAGCAGCCGCTGCCCCCCTCCAGCAATACCTCCTCACACTCCCTCAGCACCTCCCCTGCAAAAATTTAATCACATGTATTTTTAGTAAAAGTCATGAAAAGGTCAAATGCTGTGATTTTTTGTTGATTGCCTGTGACCTGTCCATGACTTTTACTAAAAATATCTGTGACTAAATTTTAGCCTTACATATAGCATCTGGGTGGCCTGACCATAGCACTGCTGCATTTTGATTATCTCCACATGTTGGAATGGAGTGCAGTTTAGAGAAGCACTATGGTTAACTCATTCCTCTTTGTATCTGTTTAAGAGAAATCCACTCAGGTGTGGAGAGCCTGTCCAGGTCCACTGGAACACTCAATGTCCTGTGACGCAGCAGCAGCCCGTAGGAGAGCCAAGGGTGAAGCTGTCACTCAAGTGAACTCTGAGAGTCTCTGCATGTGTGGAAGGGGGTCTCTATTTGGGCTTCAAATAAGATGGTTCAGAGAGGAATACTGGAGAGCCTATGTGATGGCCAAATCCCAGTAGAGAAGCTGGAGAGTAGCTGCAGCCATTAATCCAGCCCATAGAGCACAGTAGCAAAGCAGCTGAGTTGCAGTCCTGCAGCCTAGCTACAACTTAAGGGCATGTGGTTTCTTAGTTAAAAATCTGAAATTAAACACAAGTTGCCAACAGAAGGAAATAAACTAATTAAAAATATAAGAAAATCATCACATGCAGCCTCAAAGCTATGTTGCAAAGTCACTTCAGAGACTGTTTGGGGAACAGAAGTGCTTAGAAATAGTGAGAAGGAATAGACTAAATTGTGGTATGGTTGCTTCCACACTGTTAACTGTTCTCCAGTTACCCATATTGTATATATGTGAAAGCTATGTAGTCTTGTTCAGTCTGAAGTAATTACATAAAGAAATATCTTTTAAATATTTCATTTGTTTTAGTCAGTGGAATTATCCCTATTGTTTCTTTCCCTACTTTTCCATTTCATTATTCTTTCTTCTTTATGGAGGTGTGATTTTGGATGCCCTCATATTAAGCTCAAGTCCTGTGTTGTTCTCAAATTTTTCAGAGCCACTTTAATGGTCAGATTATGCACTGTTGCTATATATATATATATAGGAAAAGTTCATACCGAGCTGGGAAAGTTCAGACTTACCTACAAGGACATGTATAGCAGAGTCTTGATCTTGGGCAAAGAGCTGGTTGCAGTTCAACATGAAGCACTAGATCATGTCAGCAAGAGTTAACTTGTTATAAATTGCATCTAATCTCACTTTCAGGCATGTTGTGAGCCCCGGAGTAAGTGTGTGTTATGTTTGTAAACATTATTTATCACCTGCCCTTTTGACAGATGATGCCACAAGAGCAACATACATTCCTCTGCATTAGGAAATGCTTCTTCGGTCCCATTGTTTTCTGCAAATATAGTTCCTGGAGGGCCTAGGTACAGCAAAATACATGTAAATGCAGAGCTCTGCAGTGCATTTATATAATGACTCTATTGTTCATTGATGCATAAAAGCTGGCTAGTCCAATGGGATGCAAACAATCATACTAGTAGATGTGAATTGATCAGAAACGTTGCAAGTGGAGACCTGCTGCTTGTGAATTACTGTACAATGTCATTCAGTTCAGACCAAGTGAGGTTTGCCATAAGTGAGAGAGAGAAGAAATATCGCGCATTGGGGGAGCTAAATTACATTGCATGGTGGCAGTCTGCCTGTCAGTAAATGCGATTAAAGCAATTCTTATTGTATAGATCTGTCCAGAACCATAATCGAGGTGAAAATGCTCCAGTGAGAACTATAAAAACTGCAGTTAAATTGTAAATTTAATCAACATTGATTGGCTGCAGCTTTAGAATTTGTTAGGGTGCTAAAAAATTCTGTTTTCTCCTTTTTAAAATGGGGCTTACAATATCACTTGGAGGTAGTAAAATACAATCAACATTGATTTTTTTTTAAATTTCAGAACTTAAAAATATTTATAAAATTATGACTCCTTTCTCTCTCTCTCTCTCTAATTACTTGCGTTTATAACACTTTTCAGTGGAGCAGCTTCACACACTATGAGTTTACAGTACAATACAATACACTGGCTTTCAATTTTAGTTAAAGTTAAGGCAGAGCTATCTGGTCACAAAATGTTTCATTTCTATAAATACTAATGACAATATTTACAATTGACACACACAGGAAAAATCACAACCATTCCCAGAGCTGCACGTTTATAGGCTTCAAAAGTTGTCCTGGAGTGTTTAAATATTGGAGTGATACCACAGACACCAGGCGGCAGTGTGGTATTCAGAGATGAACAGTAACGGGAGACTTGGAAATGGCAGAGATGCTTAATGACTTCTTTGTTTCGGTCTTCACTGAGAAGTCTGAAGGAATGTCTAATATAGTGAATGCTTACGGGAAGAGGGTAGGTTTAGAAGATAAAATAAAAAAAGAGCAAGTAAAAAATCACTTAGAAAAGTTAGATGCCTGCAAGTCACCAGGGCCTGATGAAATGCATCCTAGAATACTCAAGGAGTTAATAGAAGAGGTATCTGAGGCTCTAGCTATTATCTTTGGGAAATCATGGGAGACGGGGGATATTCCAGAAGACTGGAAGGGGGCAAATATAGTGCCCATCTATAAAAAGGGAAATAAAAACAACCCAGGAAACTACAGACCAGTTAGTTTAACTTCTGTGCCAGGGAAGATAATGGACCAGGTAATTAAAGAAATCATCTGCAAACATTTGGAAGGTGATAAGGTGATAGGGAATAGCCAGCATGGATTTGTAAAGAATAAATCGTGTCAAACTAATCTGATAGCATTCTTTGATAGGATAACGAGCCTTGTGGATAAGGGAGAAGCAGTGGATGTGATATACCTAGACTTTAGTAAGGCATTTGATACGGTCTCGCATGATATTCTTATAGATAAACTAGGAAAGTACAATTTAGATGGGGCTACTATAAGGTGGGTGCATAACTGGCTGGATAACCATACTCAGAGAGTAGTTGTTAATGGCTCCCAATCCTGCTGGAAAGGTATAACAAGTGGGGTTCTGCAGGGGTCTGTTTTGGGACCGGTTCTGTTCAATATCTTCATCAACGATTTAGATGTTGGCATAGAAAGTACGCTTATTAAGTTTGCGGACGATACCAAACTGGGAGGGATTGCAACTGCTTTGGAGGACAGGGTCAAAATTCAAAATGATCTGGACAAATTGGAGAAATGGTCTGAGGTAAACAGGATGAAGTTCAATAAAGATAAATGCAAAGTGCTCCACTTAGGAAGAAACAATCAGTTTCACACATACAGAATGGGAAGAGACTGTCTAGGAAGGAGTATGGCAGAAAGAGATCTAGGGGTCATAGTAGACCACAAGCTTAATATGAGTCAACAGTGTGATACTGCTGCAAAAAAAGCAAACGTGATTCTGGGATGCATTAACAGGTGTGTTGTAAACAAGACACGAGAAGTCATTCTGCTTTACTCTGCGCTGGTCAGGCCTCAGCTGGAGTATTGTGTCCAGTTCTGGGCACCGTATTTCAAGAAAGATGTGGAGAAATTGGAGAGGGTCCAGAGAAGAGCAACAAGAATGATTAAAGGTCTTGAGAACATGACCTATGAAAGAAGGCTGAAGGAATTGGGTTTGTTTAGTTTGGAAAAGAGAAGACTGAGAAGGGACATGATAGCAGTTTTCAGGTATCTAAAAGGGTGTCATCAGGAGGAAGGAGAAAACTTGTTCACCTTAGCCTCCAATGATAGAACAAGAAGCAATGGGCTTAAACTGCAGCAAGGGAGATTTAGGTTGAACATTAGGAAAAAGTTTCTAACTGTCAGGGTAGTTAAACACTGAAATAGATTGCCTAGGGAAGTTGTGGAATCTCCATCTCTGGAGATATTTAAGAGTAGGTTAGATAAATGTCTATTAGGGATGGTCTAGACAATATTTGGTCCTGCCATGAGGGCAGGGGACTGGACTCGATGACCTCTCGAGGTCCCTTCCAGTCCTAGAGTCTATGAATCTAAGAGTCTATGAATTTTGTGCTTTAAGGTTTAATCATGACTAGCCTGGGTTCAGTCTGTTCAGGTTGCAGAGTCAAGCTCTCAAAAGTTAGGAAAGGCCAGAATTAAGGTTGGCTGTACAACCTTAATTTGGCCTGCTTGTGCATGTTCATCATAGTAGTCTTGCTTAACATCCCTGCAGGATGTGTGGCAGAGCCAGGAATAGAACCCAGATCTCCTGGGTCCCAGTCTAGTGTCCTGAAGGAGACCATTTCTTCTTCATTCTTGCTTTTTTCCTATACATAAGGTATTTAATAAATAGTGTGTCAATGTATATACTATATAACAAATAGTATGTTAATGAAGATTATCATAATACATACCCACAAGGGAACTGAACATTGGGAATTAGGAATCTGGGGTTGTATTCCTGACTTTGTGGGGAACGTGGTCTAGTGATTACAGACAACAAAGATGAATCTATACGTTTGGCACATTTATTCTGAAAAGCATTGTGACTGAGTGGATAAGGCTTGAATCTGCTATATTAGAGCTAGATTCTAGCTCCTATTGCAGCTCTTTGATGCTGCTCTTGTAAGAGAGGAAGATATATCACCTGGGAAATTCCCCCAGTGCAGGAGCAACGTAGGGACAGAATGCACAGCTCTGGGCTGCCCCTGACATAGAAGACATGTTGAGTTGCATGTTGGAAGCACAGTGGGTGTGATCAGCTTACTAGGCACTCCAGCAAATCCATGGTGTGGGGAAACCCAGGGGTAGCTGGATAAAGCTACCTTAATATGGAACAACTTTCAGCTTTGTGCAACAGTTTGTTATTTAAGACTTCCACAAGCAGCTCATACTCTGGGAAACAGAAAGGTGGGTAAAAGTCACCTTCCCATCCTTCAACCCCTTCCCAGGGTGCACCTTCTCTACTGTTCCTCCTGAAAAGTACAGCACTGAATGTGGAACTTGGATTCTACTCGCAGCATTCTTGCAACTGACCCTATGTAACCATTCAGTTAGTCCATCTAAAATATAGGGAACGATATTTGCCTGCCTCCAAAATTATGAGTATGAAGCCTTGCTTAAGAATAAGGGCTGTGAAATGCAAAGAATTATTAAAACCGATTAATGGATGATATGACACTAGAACTCATTGTATCCTCTTGATATCTAGGCAAAGGACATGGCAGCAGCAGTAGCTTGTTACTGATGCTATCTTGTTCCTCTAGTCTGAGGCTATGGCTCTATGCCTTTGTGCCTAAGAACATGCTCAGTGCAATTAGCATGTTAAGGATATCTGTGGGACAGGAACACGTTCAGCACAAATGGAAATGTTCAGAGAGTTTATCAGCCAGCCTCTAACAAGCTGTACTGAGCATACTCCATTTTCAGAGGCTTATAACTCAGTCAGTGTGGTTAGATGTACACTGGGACAGATGAAGCACCTCTCTGAATCTAGGGTCAACCACCTGCCAAGTTTCAAGTTCCTGTTCTCAGCTCTGAATGTGCCAGAGTTCTTGAAAAACATTCTGGGGAAAAAAACTAATTATTGTTTATGACTGACTACTTACTATTAACATAATTACTTACTTTTTCAGAAGCTTGTTTTCACAAACGGCTAACAGTTGTGCTGAATTGAGAATCAGACTGAGGCTGAAAGCTATTGTGGAAAATTTCAGTCTGCACGGCAAAGTTATAGATGCTCATAATATTAGATATTATTAACTACAGACACTGGTACCAGCTTAAATATTAATATTCTGGTTACTATGTTACTGTTAAGGTTACTAGTTTCTCTCTCAAAAGTCAAGAAATGACAATATTACAGTTGTTCAACCAACCTTACTATTGCATACTATTTCTCAAGTAATGTAATATAACATCATACAGAGTTTTGTTACCACTTAACCCCCTGTGTATCTTTCTCCCCTCATTCTTTTATATTTAAACTAATATTAGTATTGTAATGGTCCAGTAAATCTTTGATGACTTATCCTGTTTTACAAGATGGGTGTAATTTAAGGAATGGAGCACTTAACTATCAAGCTAGCTTAGTTTCACATTGCAGACTTTTTAAGTACAAGTCAGGCAGTTAGAAAACTAACTAAGCTGCAAGCTATTCTGCAAACACTATGCATCTGGATAATTTCATTCTCATGAGTAGTCCTATTGAAATCCAGTGTGTCTACTCTCATGAGTAAAGTTATTAAAGCATAAGTGTTTGCAGGATTGTTTGCGTGTATGTTTATATCTCAGTAGATTTTAACCAATGATGGGTTTGACCCAAAGCCTACTGATGTGAGTAGGAGTCTTTCCATTGACTTCAGTGGATTTAGGAGAAGCCTAAAATCCCTAAACCATCAAATATTTAAGCATATATTTAACTTTAAGCATGGGATTATCCCCATTGACTTTAATGAGGGCACTCACATTTTTAAATTTAAGCACATGCCTCAGTGCTTTGTTGCATCAAGACTGACTTTGTTAATGTCAGTACAGAACTCTCCAACAAACAAGTCCTGATTCTACCCTATATTGTGGCAGCTGTCTTAAGCCATGAGGTAAGGCACCTGAGAATTTTCCCTCTTTTAAGTAGATATCAGGTGTGTTGCTTTGCTGTAGTGGCCATTCACACCACCCAGCTGCTGACATAGGACTGTTGAAAGGATTAATTAGATAATATTAGTAAAGCTGCAGGAACATGAAAAGGTCTCTGCGTAATGCAGGGTATTATTAATATCAGTCTTCAATATACTACATGCAGAGAAATAGGTAAGCTGAAAGAACATAGTGGGTACTGACAAACCCTAAAGAGCCCACTTACTTCTGAGCTCCTCTAATCAGTACAATTATTTAAAAATATAATAAGAAATAACCAGTCTCCATTTTTGCAAGAACAAACAATCAGGTTTATTCTTTATCTAGAAGAAAGTAAAGTGTTTGTGCTGTTATTATAGCTTTTCTTTACTCATTTCCCAATTTACAGCATCCCTGCTCCTGTGCAAAGCCCCTGGGGAAGAGACTAGGGGAATCTCCAAATTAAGTTGGGTGCCATTCAGTGTGTGCTAATGCCATGTTGTGGTCTGGTAATTTAGAACAATTCTACTCGCTATTATTTCACTTGTGCCCTAATTCACATCAGAGCCCTTCTGCATTTCTGTAAAATCATGATCATTTCAAAGAATTGTAAAGTGAGATACCAAAAACTATTGTACAGAATAGTGAAAATAAATCCATTATTAGAACACTCTTTCAATGTACTTTTAATTACTTGCATTTAAGTATTTTCAAAGCAGCATTGCAATTGAGTGAAAATATTTGAAATCCCTGGTAATTAGCAGAACTTTCCAAGCTAAACTAATAAACAAAATAGACAAACTAGGTAAAATGCCTCCTACTGTTTAAGAACTGGCTTTCCAACCTAAAACAATAATTAGATTCAAACTCAATATTCATAGTGAATAAATTTCTCCTTATGTTTGAACATAAACAATAGGAGGTCAAAACTCAGCTCACGATGCAAGACAATCTGATACTTTTCTATGGTATGTTTATGAATTATATTAACTGAATCTTTTTCTGCAGGAGATGAAACCAAGCATTCTCACTTAGTAACCATGGATGCAAAGATATAGTCACTTCAGCTGTCTGCTTTTTTCCCAATGCCTCCAGGTTATTTTCCCTGGTAGTTTATCATGACAAATACCCTCTAAAAGAAACCCACCAAAGGGTCTATTCCAGGAGGTAGGAAGGGAAACAAAAACACAGACAGGATTACTCTGATTTTCTGTAACTGTGACAGTCAGAGTGTGGTAAGGGTGGGTAACCTCCCTAACTTTAAAGAGTTCTAGGTGAATGTAATGCTCATAAAAATAGCAAATTCATAGCCCTAGCTACAGTCATGCTCAGGGCAAGCTTCTCTACACAGTTTAGTACCCTGACCTAAACTCATGCTGACTGCGCTGAGCGGGAAATCACAGACCCCCACTCCCTCAACATTTTCACTAAATTGACAGAAAGCAAACATGTTGTCAAATTTTGCTGGAAAAATGGTTCAATAATTGTGTTTTGCACAAGCTATTTTCATTGTTTCTTTTTCAACATTTATAGCTAATAAAATGTATCTGCAATTTGTTATAAGAAACAAATGCAAAGCTAATTATAGACAAAAGGTACCTTTAAATTTCTAAATAAAATATACTTCTCTCCTCATCTGTCCAAGTCTGTTTAGGAGACCACAGAGACCACATTCTCCAATCCATACAAGGGAAAGATCAGTAATGGGAGAGGCAGAGAAGGCCCTTACACTTCCCCTACCATCCTCCCTACTTGCCCCACATGCACATACATATATAACTTCTTGCAGCTCCATGGTTCACCAATCACCAGCTGAGTCTCTGAGGGTAGGGAGAGGACAAAGCCTCACAAAGATTTCGACCAAGCAGAATGAATGAAACGGTGCCATTTTTATTTCATGGTTGGCTACATATCTGGGTGTGAATTCAGATTTAATTTACATCTCGACCCAAATACACAGACAGCAATAATAGTCATATTACACTACTAGCCTATTTATTTGAATTTGTATTTACACTAGAAGACTAATCTCTGTCTTACTGGATTATGATAAAATAGTGTATATCCTGTAGAGCCAAAACAAAAATAATAAATAAAATACTGTAGGCCAGAGACCACTTCTCAGATTTCCTGTTCAAATGAAAGGGGGCAATTCTCCCTCTGCAGTATTATTCCCTTCAGTCCATCCTGAACCCAGAGATACCCCTCAGTGCACCTTACACTTGGTTTGGGAGGCTGGAGGGCATAGAGCATGGGAGTGAATATTTTCTGTGACAATGTCCCCAGCTAAAACTATAAATTTGCCAATGGGGTTTTTTCTGCTTAAAGTACCTATGACTGCTGGGGAACCCAATCAACTGGCAATATGGTTCCTGCTGGAAACATGTTGCTGGGCATAGTGTGGCTAGGTTACTGCCTCAGCAGATATGGTAGTATTTTCCTGACAGATCAATAGATTCACTAGAGTTGGGAGGTTTAACCTGCCACTCTGGTCCTCTCCTCTGGATTTTGTCTATGAGGAGATGATCTAGGCCAATGATAGAAAGAAAGAGAACACACATAACTACAGAAGAATTGAAAGTCCAGGTTCAGTAAATAAATACGGATGGATATTCACTACATAGTTTGTGTCTCCCGGAAGGGTTGAGAGAAAAGAAATGTGAGGGAAAAGAGCAGTCCTAGAAAAAGCTTTACATCAAGGTGGAAAATCCTTTGAATATCTATGAAAAGAAAGCCCTATTCAAGGGGGAGGCAGGAGAACTAACAGAGTGCTAAAAGGTAGCATTATTAGCATAGATCTTTTTATGAACACTGGCTGTTAACAATGAATATAGTAGTATGCGATATTATTCTTTTAGTTGAAGTATGAGGTAGAGAGATGCACAAAAGAAGAAAAAATCAAAGAACTGGTGACAGACAAATGTTAATTTAAGAAAAATTAATAAAGTAAAGGGAAATATACCTCATAGAAGTATTATTTTTTAAATAAGAGGAAAACCAAAGGAATATTCTATTGAGATTTGAACAGAAAATGGAGCAATCTGATATATTAGATTGCTAGGTACAAAGACAGTGGAGAAGATGAATTCAATGGGATGCAGACAAAAAATGATAATCTCCCCAAAAAATGAAATGACGTATTCAGACCAAACAGAATGGTAGATGGGCTGTTGCAATTTCAGCAGAGCACTATTCCAAAAAGAGTAGTAGTTGGCGGTCACAATAATTTCTCAGCCAAAACATTATTTTACAATTTTAATTTAGCATTGTTTCCCTTTATTTATCATCTCCCAGCCTCAACTTTCTCTTTGAATAGCTAGCTAGTCAGTGCCATCCATAGACTAGATAGGAAATCTGACAGGGAGAGATTATATGCATATAATAAAATATTAATATGCCTGGAAACCCAGGGAAGAAATTAACACACTATCAGCTTGGTTTATAGTGTCTACTAAAGAAGCATTTTCATTATAGTAATTGCTGTATTCCATGTTCTTACTGGTCATCTCAGAGACATGTTTGCACTAATTTGAATGAATAGGGATAGCTCAATGGTTTGAGTACTAGCCTACTAAACCCAGGGTTGTGAGTTCAATTCTTGAGGGGGCCACTTAGGGATCTAGACCAAAAATTGGTCCTGCTAGTGAAGGTGGGGGCTGGACTCGATGACCTCTCAAGGTCCCTTCCAGTTCTAGGAGACTGGTATATCTCCTATTACCTAAAGTGATAAGCTGAATATACTGTGAACAATATGTATAGGAACAATCATACTTCTACTGAAGTAAATGGTAAAATAAGCACTGGTTTCTATGGGAGCAGTATCAAGCAGTTAGGACCCCATCCAGTGGGTAGTTTGTCCATTGACTTCAATGGGCAGTGGATCAGACCCTTATAAAGTTTAATGTCTTGGTCCTTATTTTCAAGGGGTCAATGTCCTGGCCATCTAAAAGATCCTCTAAACCTTCATGATGAAAACCATGGTCTATTCCTCAGGCACAACAAATCTTTCTACTGGAAGAACAAAGGAGGAGTCAAAGCCTTTTAGCGGGCCAGTCTGAGATGGTCGAACTAAGGACCATCACAAATCTCGCTAACTTCCTCTCCACAAGCAAGGTGAACTTTTTTGACCTGACCTTCTCTGACACAAACTCAGAGCAGTATGGGCATTTAAAAAAAAAATAAGGACCATCACAAATCTTGCTAACTTCCTCTCCACATGCAAGGTGAGCTTCTTTGACCTGACTTTCTCTGACACAAACTCAGAGCAGTATGGGCATTTAAAAAAAAATAGAACCAGTGTCCTCCAATGTCACACTCTGGTGAATGCATGTTTAAGCTACTGGGGAGATTTGGAGGATCTGCACCAGTCTTGAGGCACAGGACAGCTGGACCACACAGTCCGACATCCAAAGAAGGGGTACCTGCATTGGAGTTTGTACCCAGGAATGAATCTGAAAGGCCAGACATGGAGACAATGTTTGGATACTCTTCAGGATTCAATAGTCTTAAAAACACATGGGATCCAAGGTTTTGGTCTAATACAACAGGCTTTTGACCATCCATCCATCTATATTCGAAGTTGTAGAGCACCACTGGGGAGGTTGGCAGTGAGGGCACCAATTTTGGTGCCTGGATTCAGATAAGAAATTTAAACCATGGTTTCTTGTGTCTAATCTAAATAGCCTTCTTGCAGAAATATATGCTCCGTGGTAATGAAAGAAAACAGAATAGTGTTAACCCTGATTTTCCTTTTTTAAAGAAAACGGGTTTTAATATACCTGGCTACATACAAGCTGCTATTGAATATTTCATGGCTTGTTTACATACTCATTGCACCATCACTATCTAATAAAATGACTTCAAGATCAAGATTGAGCCCTGACTTTGTAAAATGTTTTGAAACCGAGTCTTATTCTCAGGTTTGGGGTTTTTTTTAATTATTTGTGGCTGAGGTTTGTATTCTTGAAAGACCCAGATGAATAGTACAGGCATGAGACATGCATAATGCATGCAGGACCTTGACGAAGTTCCACACAGCTCTGGCAACGTATTTCAATCCTGACTGGCAGCATCTGTGCTCTTCCAGTCATGAGTCTCTCTGGAGGAAAGAATTTTAATTGTATTACACTGTACAAACAGCAATGTTATGGGAATGAACGAGACAAGGATAAAACCATTCAACGCCTTTGTCACTTAAAAAAAATAAATAAAAAGAGGTGAATGTCTATAATGATGACCTTTGCCGCTGAAGCCTTCTATACACAGGGTCTGTATACCACTGGCATCATTAGCGCAAACTTTCTCATATTGCCATTGTCAATGTACAAATAAGCACCTCACACACTGTTGGCACTGCACTAATAATGGTAATACTTCAATGAACCACCTTTTGTTTCAAAGCAACAGGCACATTCCTTCTCTGTAATATATACATGCAATGCCCACTGAAGACAATGGGTGTTGTTAGTGCATATCTGCCAGGGAGAAGATATTCCAGTCTCTACAACCTCTTGCTCCTTGACTTCTCTGTTGTCAAATTCCACTTATGATCTAATCTAGGATTTGAACTCACGAATGAAGAGGTGAAAAGCTAAAGTACCATATGAGACATATTGAATTACCAAGCTACCAAATAAATTTATCCTGTATAATATCAATGACAAGGTTCCTTATTGTTCATATGGGGATTTTTTTTTTAATCTCAACCCTAAAATGAGTAAAATGAAAAATAAAGCAATCCTGAGAACAGAATGTAACAGGCCACTAACCTTTAACTTCTGGAAGCGGTTTTAAATTGTGTTTAGGTCAGAAGTGAAAATGAGTTTAGTGATTCACATCAAAACAAGATGCCACAACAAGTGCCTTCATTGGATCTCTCTGTTCAGGACAGGGCTAATTTGTGAGGTTCTTGAAAATCAAGATTAAATTGCACGGTACCTCAGATCTCTTCAAGGTTGCTTGCATAATGAATGCATACCTCTGCTACTGACAACATTTTCAGTCTCTTCTTTTGCATAACCCCCTTTTTTATTTAAAGACAATATGTACTATTTATACCTGATTCACAAATAACAGTCACCAGAAAGGAGAGAGTCCCAAAATTGTGGACATTTAAAATGTCAGCACTGTGAAATATATAAAATAGGCATTATACCATAAATGAGTAAGAAGTCCTTTCCTTTCTTAGGGGAAAAATGCTATATGAACATATTCCTATAAGGAATGCGGTGCAATCAAATATGTTGTGTTTAAAAACACAGTCAATAATTTCAAACTTGGGTACCTAAAGTAAAATCCATATTTCAGCTTCTACTTAAGATGCTGAGTGCCTGCAGGTCTCCCGTTTTGAGTTGTTGGTGTATAGCAACTCTGAAAAAAATCAGGCTACTTATATAAATGCCATTGTTTAAATCTTAATTCTAGGGCTCAGGTATAAATACCAGATCTAGGAAGATCAGGTTAAAGCTGTCATTTTCTACTTCATCAGTTCTGCTGTACCTAGGGATTGGAATGCATGAAGTCCTGTATTACATGGTAAATTGGCTTAAACGGCAGTGTTTCAAAGACTGAGTGAGGAGGTAAAAGAATGGGGTTGTATTAGGAAGAGCAGGTGGGTGTAAAAAGTTGTAAGATAAAACAGTCCCCTCTCCTCCATTATTCTCCCTCTTTAATTTTACATCTTCCTACAACCTCCCCTAGGTGTTTTTTCCTGTTAAAATCCTTGTTTCAGGTCCCTCTGTGTATAAGTTACTTGTAATTTACTCATGTAATTTACAGCACCACTTAGGATCCATGGACCATACTGTGCCATTGATTTTAAAGCAGCGCTCCCCATCGACTTCAATAGTAAGTTCTGCTTGAAAAACCAAAGGCATGATATGGCACCATATGTGCAGCAAGAAGCAGATGTGGCAGGGTGAGTTAGAAATACAATTGAATCTCCTTGCTTTGTAGGTTTATGGCAGTACCATAATGTTATTTGAATGAACTTTTATTGGACTGAACAATATCATTGTGTAGTATATGTACCACAGATCACTGATCCCTCCAGCATTCAGATATTGGCGCCTGCCTTCTGCTTCCACTGACTTCACTGGGAACAGGATCAGGCAAATTTTCTACAGTCTGTGCACTGAACATGTTTTATTTACCAACAAATGACAGGGAGCATCCTGCAAGATCTGACATTTACTGTGTGATAATTGGTGTCCTCAGTCTGACTTGGAAACATCTCATCATCTTTGCACAGTGAATTCCTTTCTCTTGTCGATGAATATATCTACACATCCAATCCATCCTCTGAATAAAAGGGAGAAGAATAGAGTCCCTGGAGATAGTGAATTGTAAAAAAAGGGCTACTGGAAATTAAATATTTCCTTAGAGCTCTTTAAATTAGGATAAAAAAAATCAGAGAACTTGGTGAGCAGAAAAGAAGACCTGCAGGTGGAAGATTATTAAAATATATTTGCTCCAAACAAGTCTGTCTTCAGTAAGAGCAGTTTCAAATGAAAATCTCGGCTAGATCAATATAGCACAGCTTATAATGACCTAGTGTTTTTTCCTTTTCCATTGTACTAATATCAGCAATAGCAGTTATTAAAGTCAGCATCTGAAATTCAGAACCCAGAAATTAGCTGTATTATCCCAGCCCTATTAATTTGTCTCCAGCAATTCTAGGAGATATGGAAAATTCCTAGCTTGCAGACAAATTGAGAATATAAAGAAATGTGAACTGTCAACTGTTAGAAAAGACAGCTTGCTCAGGATCTGCAATCTGCAGGAGTTATTATTTTGTGATTTTAAACAACAGTCCACCCAGAACAGACTTACAAATCTCGTATATTTAAAATGGCAGCAAGTCATTCTATTCATCTTTCTATTTTCTGGCTTTTGTGTTTACCTTTTAACCATGTTGTACTGTGAATGTACACACATTTTTTTATTCTATGGGCCAGATCCTCAGATATGTAAGTTGCCATATGCTAATTTTTCACTGTTTGAGAATCTGGACCCTTTAATTTTAAGAAAATTTCAAAAGTAGCGATTCTTACGTAAGAAAGTTAACATTTCCAAGGCAAATTACTCTTGGGATGATAAAAACAACAAGGAGTCCTTGTGGCACCTTAGAGATTAACAAATTTATTTGGACATAAGCTTTTGTGGGCTAGAACCCACTTCATCAGATGCATGGAGTGAAAAATACAGAAGCAGGTATAAATACATGAAAGGATGGAGGTGCAAACCTGAAGCAAATACTCACCAGCAGCTACACACCACAGAATAAAAACACCATCCCAGGAACCAAATCCTACGACAAACCCTGGTACTAACTCTGTCCACATATCTATTCAAGGAACACCATTCAAGGACCTAACCACATCAGCCACACCATCAGGGGCTCATTCACCTGCACATCTACCAATGTGATATATGCCATCATGTGCCAACAATGCCCCTCTGCCATGTACATTGGTCAAACCAAACAGTCTATATGCAAAAGAATAACGGACACAAATCTGACATCAGGAATAATAACATTCAAAAACCAGTAGGAGAACACTTCAATCTCTCTGGTCACTCAATAACAGACCTCAAAGTGGCAATTCTTCAACAAAACCCCCTTTAAAAATAGACTCCTACGTGAAGCAGCAGAACTGGAATTAATTTGAAAACTGGATACCATCAGATTAGGCCTGAATAAAGACTGGGAGTGGCTGGGGTCATTACGAAACCTAAACCTAATTTCCCCAATATTAATTTCTCCCTGCCATTACTCACACCTTCTTGTCAACTGTCTGTAATGGGCCTTCTCTTACCACTTCAATAGTTATTTTTCCTCCCTTGGTATCCTGCTGTTAATTTATTTATCTTGTTAGACTGACCTCACATTTGGTAAAGCAACCTCCCATCTTTTCATGTATTTATACCTGCTCTTGTATTTTTCACTCCATGCATCTGGTGAAGTGGATTTTAGCCCACAAAAGCTTATGCCCAAATAAATTTGTTAGTCTCTAAGGTGCCACAAGGACTCCTCGTTGTTTTTGCTGATACAGACTAACACAGCTACCACTCTGAAACTGATAAGTATCTAGATTTGGATATCTACCATTTTACCTTTTATAAACGTTGCTTGTGAAAAGTGCTGGTTCACAGCAGTAGGCAGTAAAGTTCTTTTTATCTACAGAGCAGGTGCAGTGCACACAGCAGCAGTGCAACTTCCCCACCCCACTGATGTGCCTCAAGCCTCTTTTTCAAGACCACCTCTTGAAGGGATTGGTTATTTCAGTCACCAGGGCCATTCAATCCTTGGGCTCTCTAGCGAGGCTAAGAAAGTGAAAAATGTTGATGTGATACCTATTTCCAAAGAAATGGACTAAGACCTCGAACACCTTTCATACAGAGCAACAGAACAAGCATCATATACCCACAACTTTTGTTCACATTCACAGCCAAAAATACCTGGAATCTTTTATCCACAATCTGGATCTGAAGCACCCTTGGGTTTACTTTTTTCATACCCACAGTTTGACTGATAAAGTCCTGAAAGAGGAAAAAAAATCACTCTCATTGTACTGATGTGACAAACTAAAGCCTTGTATGTAAACGCAAGTCTCTCCCTTGCCAATCTTTGATGGTTTATATAAAATAGAACTGGGATTGGACTATTCCTGCTTTTGGTTTTGTTGAATTTAATAAATACATTTGAACACGGGACAAATATGAAATATTTCATATTTTATAACTCAGTTCCTAAGCTACCAGCTTTCAGGCTTTGAGCACTTGAACATTTTCTTTGGTTTCAGTCTGTTTGGGTGTACCTTACTCTACCCCTTCTTCCTGAGCGTCTCCTTGGATATGAAATCTCAAAGAGCAACTCAATCAAAATTACCACATTCCAACTGGTTTCCCATTGAAATAATCTCCATGCACAAATATTCCAAAATCTTACCAACAACAGATAAATTAGCCCACCTGTTTGAAATATTGGCTCAGGTTTGCTGATATGATCATGAACCCATGTCACTTTTTTGACAAATCTAATCTGAATTTCAAGTGTATAGCACCACCAGGTAAATTTAACATACTTTGGGGGTTTACTATGAACAATTTGCATAGTCAATCCCATTTTCTTGATTATTAAATATACAAAGACTTTGAACCTGCTCCTGCTTCTAGTGGAGATTATTGTTGCGGATTTAAATGGGATCAAGATTGGACCTTTATTTTTCTAAAAAGTGGAAAGAAAAGATATTTTATTTTAAATGCTAGATTTTTTTTAAAAGAGCCTTTGATGCCACCAGTAAGTGCAAGTTCATTTTTATTAATAAAACAGCCATTAAAAAAATCATAAAGTTAAAAATGTGCTGACCTTTCTTAGCAAGTTTGAGTCTTGAGCTAATTTATCTTGTGAGGTATTAAACCACTTAAAATAGGATTTTTAACAGTGAAAACACTGACCTAACCTTTACTTTGGCAGCTTGATTGTTGTTTTCAGGGTAAGAAAAATGAAGCTAAGAATGTTTGTTTTTCCATTGTGGAATACTTCACCACTTGCCTTTCACATTATATGCATTAATTTATTAGTCCTGAGTAATCTCCCTGTTACATGTGTGGTGTATATAACCCATGTCCCTTTGTTACACTGATAAAATAAATAGGAGGAATAGCTGTAATCTATACAGCTTCAGTTCATAATGGCTCAAACGATCAAACCTCCAATTAGGCTTTTAATAAGGGAAAACACCAGAACAAAATCAGAGATCTTAAATCAGATTTTCTGTTTCTGGATTAGTGATTTGTCATGCACTGAAAGGAATGTGAGAAACAGAGTTAAGTTATTCAGTTGAAAAGTATCCCATATAGCATAACTCAAGTGTTTTGTTTCAGAAGTAGCTTAAATCTCCCTTTTCACCCTCTCAATATCTCTCTGCAATTTCTCATTTTATTTTCCCAATCTCTCCTTTATCTCAAGACAATATTATTAAAACATTGCCGTTCATATTAACCTCGTGGTGAGCAGCAGCTTCTCCAGGCACTGGCATGCAGGGTCGGATTTCCAAAGGGATTTAGGCACTTAATGATGCAGATAAGCATCTTGTGGGATGTTCAAGAGTGCCTCAGAAGATTATACACTCAATTCCCATTGCAATTTTGACAACTATTGTAAACTAGATTAATACCAATGTATGGAATCTTGGTATTGCTTCCCTTAGCCAATACAACTTCCTACTATTCCCCGCTAACCTTCAGCATACCCAACATTCATTGCCCACTGCCAGAGACACCCTAGGCCTACACTTATGAAAGCATGAACGTATGAAAATCCCCATATAGGTGCTTATTTGGGCTTCCAGCTTGACATAAGCATACAAAGGATGTTCAAAGGAATGACTGCCCAGGCACAGGGCTTTGGTACCCGGAAGGATGGCCACATACAAATGTATTGAGTCATAGGTGTGGCCAGGAATAAGCATATACATCAAGATTCAGAGGGGCTTGCCCTAGCTAGCTATGATTTTGCTACACATAAGCTATGGAACACTGGTAGAAATTTTTTCTCCTTGGCACTTAACTGGCTTCTGGGCTTGCCCCTCCTTTACAAAAGAAAAGCAGCTTGGCGGTGAGAGGATTGGGCTATCTTTTTGAGGTAGACATAGGCATAATTCTTACTTTTGTGCACTAAGATGGATAAGGAAGGAAGACCCGCTAGGAAGAGCAGTGAAGTGTCACGTGGATTAGTTAGTAGGAGGAGCACACTAGCTAGCATAATAGTTATTCATTACTTTTTAAAGTATAGCGATATGTGGCTATAAACTATAAAAGATGTGAAACAGTTCCTTCTAGACGAATGTTAGAAAATCAGAATCTGCAGATGTATGTGCTACAGCCTTTTCTTCATACTGTGATGTGTTTTTCTTTGTCTTGAAATATTTGATCTCGCATACAATGCAACTATATACTGTATTTTTACTTCGATCATCAATAAAATGCTGACCTATGTTTTCCATCCCCATAGAAGAATTATGTAATCTACAGCAGAACCTCAGAGTTACAAACACACCAACTACACGCCTCATTTGGAACTGGAAGTATGCAATCAGGCAGCAGTAGAGAGAAAAAAATATATAGTGCAGTACTACATTAAATTACTAAAAAAAATAATCATAGACTATTAGGGTTGGAAGGGACCTCAGGAGGTCATCTAGTCCAACCCCCTGCTCCAAGCAGGACCAATCCCCAGATTTTTACCCCAGTTCCCTTAATGGCCCCCTCAGGGATTGAACTCACAACCCTGGGTTTAGTAGGCCAATGCTCAAACCCCTGAGCTATCCCTCCCCCCAATGGAAAAAGTTTTTTAAAAGATTTGACAAGGTAAGGGAACTTTTCTTTCTTGTTTCATTTAAATTAAGATGGTTAAAAGCAGCACTTTTCTTCTGCATAGTAAAGGTTCAAATGTTCAGAGTTATGAGCATTTCAGAGTTATGAACAACCTCCATTTCCGAGGTGTTTGTAACTCTGAGGTTCTACTGTACTAAAGGAACAAAGGTATTTGAGAATGTTTCTGAATGACCAGGGAGGACACCTCAATAATAGAGTTTCATTTTAAAGTACATTGTTCATTGTTTACTTTCTGTCCCATGGGAGAGGCTTTACATGTAGCTTCCCGACAACTTACAGTTACAAAATTTTGAGAGAATTGTCTGGCGGAGGGAAACAAGGCAGCAGGTGCTTCCTCTCGAGCATGCACATCAGAACCTTAGTGTATCTGTGCTCCAGTGAGAATGTGGAGGTGCTCATGAGCTCAGATCTCCCAGGAGGCTTTGCAGCTGCAAAGTCCTGCCTGCTCTCTCAATTATTCACCTTTAACACTCTCATCTGTTGTGCTTATCTCTGTAGTTCCTTTCTCTTTCTGTCTCTCTAATTTCTCTAGCCTTAATCTTGTTCAGTTTAATTCCCCTATTTTTCCCCCCCGGATTCAGAAACCAATGAAATATTGTCAATATGTAAGGGAGCTAAAAAAAGGGCCGGGGGGGGGGGGAAGAGTTTTCTTCTATTTCAATATGAAATAGGAAAGAGCAAAATGATTAGAAAATTCTATTTCTTTTGGGAGGGCATTAACTCTCCATACTGCAGAAAGGCATTACTACACATTGGGGAGGGAGAGGCAGAGTGGGAAGAAGGGATAGGAAGGATTGCAGTCAGTAGAAACAGGAAATAGACAGAAAGAGAGAGAAAGCTTACATCTGGCTGCATGCTTTTTCAGTTATGTTAAGTGAAAATGACATAACAAATATTACAAACAAGCAGGTTTCCGGACAAAACAAAAACAAAAAAAAAGCTAAAATGAAAACCAAAAATATTTCATGCCAAGATAAGTTTGAATATACATTCACAAAGCTAGATTCCATTTAAAATAATATTGAAGAAGCTTAGTATTGTCCCTAATGCCTAGGTACACTTCTAATATTAACGACTTTACCATTATTCCTGTTTTCAGCAGAGGAAGCAGAGAAGGCCATCATGTTACAGGTAGAGGAAGGATACAATCAGATTTTAACAGACTGCAATCTTGTAGCCTGCTGAGCACCTCTTGCAAGGTGCTGGGTACTCTTAGGTTTCACTGAAGGAGTCAGTCAGGTGGGAGTTGAAGGTACATAGTATCCCCTAGGAGGCACTCAATACCTTGAAGACTTGCATCTGAAAAGTCTTGATATCATATTAAAGGTAATTCCATGTGACTGGTGATCTCTTCTACCCGTTGATCACACTTACAAGAATTACATTGTGTCCTAGATCTTATTGGTTTGACTTAAACATTGGTCTAATTAAAATGTTGATTCAGCATATAACATTCAAAATAATAGTATCAGAGGGGTAGCCGTGTTAGTCTGGATCTGTAAAAGCAGCAAAGAATCCTGTGGCACCTTATAAACTAACAGACGTTTTGGAGCATGAGCTTTCGTGGGTGAATACCCACTTCGTCAGACGCATGTAGTGGAAATTTCCAGGGGCAGGTATATATATGCAGGCAAGCTAGAGATAATGAGGTAGTTCAACTATCTCATTATCTCTAGCTTGCCTGCATATATATACCTGCCCCTGGAAATTTCCACTACATGCGTCTGACGAAGTGGGTATTCACCCACGAAAGCTCATGCTCCAAAACGTCTGTTAGTTTATAAGGTGCCACAGGATTCTTTGCTGCTTTTATTCAAAATAATGAGTCAGATATAGGTACATACCTATTCTTCTAGTCTTCAATAAGTCAAAACTAGAATAATAGAATCATAGAAAATTAGGGCTGGAAGAGACCTCAGGAGGTCATCTAGTCCAACCCCCTGATTAAAGCAGGACCACCCCCAACTAAATCATCCCAGTCAGAGCTTTGTCAAGCCAGGCCATAAAAACCTCTAAGGATGGAGATTCCACCACCTCCCTAGGTAACCCATTCCAGTGCTTCACCACCCTCCTAGTGAAATAGTGTTTCCTAATATCCAACCTGGACCTCCTCCACTGCAACTTGAGACCATTACTCCTTGTTCTGTCATCTGCCACCACTGAGAACAGCTCTTGGAACCCCCCCTTCAGGTAGCTGAAGGTTGCTATCAAATCCCACCTCACTCTTCTCTTCTGCAAACTAAACGAGCCCAGTTCCCGCAGCCTCTCCTCGTAAGTCATGTGCCCCAACCCCCTGATCATTTTCTTTGCCCACTGCTGGACTCTTTCCAATTTGTCCACATCCTTTCTGGGGGAGGGGGGGCAAAAACTGGATACAATACTCCAGATGTGGCCTCACCAGTGCCAAATAGAAGGGAATAATCACTTCCCTCAGTCTGCTGGCAACGCTCCTACTAATGCAGCCCAATATGCTGTTAACCTTCTTGGCAACAAGGGCACACTGCTGACTCATATCCAGCTTCTCATCCACTGTCGTCCCCAGGTCCTTTTCTGCAGAACTGCTGCTTATCAGTCAGTTCCCAAACAGTAGCATGGGAGTCTTCCGTCCTAAGTGCAGGACTCTGTGATGGATAAAAAGTCTATCTACATTCTTTTTTTTTTAAGAATAGGATTGGTTACTCCCTCCCTACATATCCTTAATATTATGTCATATAGCTGTTTGGAAGAGATTTTAAAAGGCACAGAAGGCGCTAGCTGCCTAGTTCCCCCTCAGTCAAAAAGGTATGAATGCCTAAACCACCTTTGGGCATTTGAAAACTAAAGCCCAGATTAGCAGTCATTAGCCAGATAAATTTGAGTTAGCAAAGTGCTTTGTTTTGACTTGGGATTCTAAATCTCTTAAGCAGTTCTGAAACTCTCAGCCTCTAGCTTTCCATCAAGGCAAATATGTCTTATTATTTTGATGGCCCAAATTGTCACTTTTAATTTGCTATATTATTTTTTTCTTTGTCATAATCACTATCAGAAGTATAGACAATAGTTCTTGCTTGTTTTGTTGATGTTTGATCAGCTAAATCACCCCCTAAGTGAACACTTAAGCCTCACTTTATGGACACCTGGCAGATTTGTCATAATGAGTTCAGTACCTGTAAGTAGGTGATTGCTTTATGTCTCACAGGTTATTTTTTTCTAGTAAATGAGTTTCATTGTTGATAAGCCTCTAGCAGATATATGCAAAATATTGAATAGCTGATGTACCTAACTGTTAAATTCATAATACGAACTATATCTCATCTACCACCAGAAAAAAACAACAAAAACAAAAACAAAAAAACCTTCTGCACAGCTGTTCACAATATCGCCCTAATCACTTCAATAAATATTATGTATTATATGCATAAAGGTCATTAAAATAATGTTAACATTCCAAAGTCAAGTGTTCAAAAGTTGGCAAATGCCAGAATTAAGTCAGCCCATGCAACTGTACTTTGTCACCCTTGTGTCAATGCATTATGATATGGTCTTCAGTTACATGATCATGATTTTTTTCCCCACAGGATCCCAGCTTCATTCCGTGAATGGGTATTTGTTCAGCAGTTTTTCTTATTCTCATGATTCAACATGTGGCTGATGCATTATTTACAGTACATCATCCAAACTTATAGTGCGTACAGAATTATTCATTTCTCCAGGCATGTGGCAACGGTGCTCTCATTATAGTATATTAGCTCTTTCCAAACATTAATGAATTTATCTTCACAACACCCTCTTAAGGTGAGATGCTAGCCTACCCATCTTACAGATGGGAAACTGAGGCATAGAGATTAAGGCCAAAACTGTCAAAAGAGTCCACTAATTTTGAATATTCTATTTAAGACACATAAGGTCTGTAATTTCAGAGTACCTTGCATTATATAGCACTCCATATGTTCAACTGCAGTTGTGACTGCTCATTGCAGTACACTGCAACTCAGACCCCAGGTGTTTCAAATGAGGTATTCAGAAAATAAGGAAAACACAGTGGGACACCTCTGAAAACAGATTTATGTGACGTTCCCAGAACCATATAGCAACTCTGTGGGAAAGGAAGGGATAGAATCTAATTTGTCAAGGTGGCATTCAAGGGTATGTCTATCTTGCAGTTGGGAGCATGCCCCCAGCTGTGATAGATGGCCACGCACTAGCTCTGATAGAGCTAGCATGCTAAAAATAGCAGTGGACAGCAACACTATGTGATAGCTGCCCAAGAACTAGTTTGCCTGACCCAAGGGTCCACACATAGGTGGCTAGTCCGTGCTACAATGTCCACACTGCTATTTTTAACTTGCTAGCTCAAGCAGAACTATTGCATGTCTGTCTGTCCAGGCAGGGAGACATGCTCCCAGCTGCAGTGTAGACATACCCCCCATTGCTTTACTCTTAAGTACCTCCTTTCTCGTCCTGCAATACCCTGCCTCATTCATCACAAACCTGCCAATTTCTGCAACAAATGAAACAAATGTTTCTTAGACTCTGGAAAGGTGACATTTCTTTGATCAAAAGAAAGATTCATCCATAAGAAATGTTCCTTGTCATTTAGACTAACAGAACAAAAACATATGGTGCAAACTCCCCTTGGGGTCTTGTGTGGTTTAATCCTAGAACAAGTCAGAAGTGAATTTAAAAAAAAAGTCTCAAAGTTGTTTCAATTTCAGAGTTCAAAAATAACCAACCCATTTAAAAAACAAGTTTTTTTTGCAAAAATAATCATGTTTGATAAACAATTTCCTGAAAAAACTATTTTATTAAATGAAAAGATTTTTGTAGCCATTTCAATAATGGTTTTGAAAAAAAAAATTTGATTTTTTAAAAAAATTAAAACTTGTTAATTTGAAGTCACAAAAACAAAAATCACAGAACCCAATTTTTTTGAGTGGTGGAAAATCAACAAATTGTGAAAATTTTCATTTTGATCAGAAAAGGTCATTTTGTATCAAAAAAAGTTTAATTTATTTTTTTCCCACCAATTCTATTTATTCCATGTCCTTTCCCTCATCTTTTTCTGCATGCCTTTTAGATGCTTGAGGGGAATAATTTAAAGATGTATTTTTGGGATTTAATTCATGTTCTCATTATGCTCAATGTTCCTCATTCGTTCGCTTTTCTACAGAACTCTCTCTCTCTCTCTTTCATTCACACACACACACACACACACACACACACACACACACACACACACACACACACACACACACACACACACACACACACACACACACACACACACACAGAAATAATGAGGCAATATTCAAAGCATGATCTCTTCATTATGATTTCAGCTGGTCTGGCTCCAACGATTGGAGTGGTTTGACATTTTTTATTGGTAGCTAAATTGAATTGTTCTTCATCCCAAGCCTAACAGGTTAACAGCAGCGAGCTCTCAAGCTGGGAGAGCATATTTTCTTATATCTGTGAGGAATGCTATTCATTGCAGCTCTACCAGTGATGCTGTTCTTACTCTCGGATCCGAAGGCAGACGTACATACCATCCCACTTAGCTTTGTCACGGATGGGTTATGGATATCTTAACTCTTGGGGACACAGCTAGTTCATTGTTAAAAGTCCGGCCATGTGTAAAACTGTTCAGTCAATACTCTGCTGATGTGTTTAATAATTTCTGTGCTCCACTGTGTCTATTCTTATAACGTTTCTACATTAAATACAAGGCTGTAATCTGACATTATAAGTTCAATTAATTTGCAAACTATTCAGGAAATGTCAGGCACTTATAAATCTGTGTTAAAATGTCATAACCATCTTGCAAAACACTGAATGATTTTTATTTTACAAAAAAGTATTATGGCAATGTTCATGCCTTTGAAATTATTCTTATGACTGCTATTCTCTGACCTATAACAGTTTTACACAATCTTATTATATCAGTGCTCTGGAGATGTTTAATGAGCTCATGCTACTTACAACTTGTTTTGATGTGCACAATTATTTATCTGTTGTTGAAGCTATGTTGTTCCTGTGAAAATGATCTCTCAGAGAATGCAGGATTTGATGTACAGTGTTAGAAATAAAAACCAGTGGGAACATAATGATAGGAAGAACAATACTGTCATTTCTGAGCTGAAATGTCCATGACTATAGTAGCATATCCAAGGAATACCCTGCTCCCCCACAGCCTCACAGATTGGGTGTGGGGGGAACTCTGGGGAAAGTAAAACCCATGGTCTCTTTAAGGATTACTGCAGCGCTCCACCTTTCTTGTGAACTTAAGGTGAGAAGGTCAGGGGCTCTGAGGCTAATTGGCTTGACAGAAGGGTGCAGCATAAGGATAAGGATTAGAATAGGACTTGGTTTAGGGGCATTGCTGTAGGCAATGTATTAGCCATCTTTTGGGTGCACAGGAGGATTTTCTCCTCATTACCAGATTGGTAATGAGGCAAACCAGGGACCCAGTGGGTAGGTTAGGTTGTTAAATTCATTTTGTTGCAGTTTCATCTGCACAGGTGCTGAGAGCAGGTAATCATTCAATAGGTCAGCCGGTTCTGTGACAAACCATAACTGGAAGCAGGATTAAGGCAAGTAATCTCTTAAGGTAAGAGGAGAATGGGTTTGGGGCTTCCAAGGTCTGGTAAAGTGAGGAGACAACCTTCTCATCATCCATTTAATCTTTGTATGAGGGGAGGGTGATGGAGTCCCAGAAATGGGATCAGGTTAATGGGGTTGGGGCCTGGCAGCCCTCTACCAAGTGATATGGATTACAGTACAAAAGGAGACCTGCTCTGGACAAATTATTCCTGGATAGTTTCCAGATGTGTTACTTAATAAAACTGTGGCCTAATTATACCACATTCTTGGTGTCTTTTCTTCCTGTGGCATCTAGGACAATGAATTACACAGCAAAGATAGAATTCTCTCAAATTCTGTATGTTGGCTAAAAGAAGCTATAGAAAGTTATCATTTCCTGTTAAATTCTATGGGACTTTTCCATAAGAAATTACTTTAAAAATAACCTCAGTGAAATATAGAAGATGATGTTAAAAGGATATACATGTTAAGTGTTGTCAGGATAGAAGGAAAATGGGAGAGGTACCTATGTATTGAGGCTGCAATAGTGATTTAGAAGCACAGTGTCACAATCATTGATCATCTTGTAATAACTAAATGGTTCCTATCGACATACTGACAGATAGACTGGGATATAAACAAAACAAATACTGTAAACTAACAAATTAATTGCACACACTATTAAAGATACAATTCTCACTTGCTGATTTTCAACAGGGTACCACAATATGTGCTGAAAGACTTTTTTTTTGTTTTTGCTATACCTTGAACTGTGTAAAAAAATTAATTTACAGTTTCCAAGTTAATGAAACCTTTTTTGAAAGATTATTCCAGTGTGCTTTAAAATTTAAACACCCCATGCAGTTTCATGACACAAAAGTATGAATAAAAAGTGCAAAGAAAATCAAAACATTGTCTATGAATGTCAAACAAAATTTATTTACTATTTTCTTTAATGTTCCAGTGTTAGCTCTTTTTCTTATTGCATGGTTCTAAAATCTGAGAAATCATCAACCCTATATTAGAAA
>NC_066618.1:204807495-204862654 GCF_025201925.1 Gopherus flavomarginatus
TAACCATGGGAGCGAAAAAGTTTTTTAAAAAGCTGAGATTCTCATGTGTTCACATGATGTCACGAGTTGGGGCTTCAAGAAAATATTGGAAAAGGTATCCTAAATTTGGGAGATTTGGCAACATTCATAGAATATTAGGGTTGGAAGAGACCTCAGGAGATCATCTAGTCCAATCCCCTGCTCAAAGCAGGACTGTATCTATTGGGTTTCCAGGAAGTGGGCAGGTGGAAGCCCGCCCACTGCTAAAGGATCGCTGCCCCCAGCCTAAGGGGAGGACCCACAGGACCTCAGAACCCCACTGATCTTGGGGGACAACTAATAAAAGAACAGGGACAGGAGTGCGGTCAAAGGGTCATAAGAAGAGAACCTGATGGGGACACCAAGCAGAGGACCCTGGACAGAGCCCACTGCTCCTCGAAGATGTCAAGGGAGCCAGTGGACGCCGCCCAGAGGAACTCCACCCGGATACATGAACGGACCATGGATCGGAAACAAGCTCCACAGTCACCGGAGTCTCCATCGGCCAACCTCCTCTCCCTGGTCGTGTAGATAGCCATTTTAGCCAGGGCGAGGAGGAGGTTGACCAGGAGGTCCCGGGACTTCGTAGGACCACGGACAGGGAGTGTGTAGAGAAGGAGGTGAGGGGAAAATTGCAGCCAGAAACGCAACAGGAGATTGGTGAGGAGCCGGTATAGGGGCTGCAACCTGGCGCACTCTAAGTAGACATGCGCCAGGGTCTCCCTCAAGCCGCAGAAATGGCAAGTGTCCGGGACAGGGGTAAACCGCGCCAAGTACATGCCCGTGCTTACGGCCCCATGAAGGAGCCGCCAACTGATATCCCCGGCGGGCCTCGGGACCAGGGTGGAGTAGAGGCTGGCCCACCGGGGCTCCTCACCCTCCAGAGGTGGCAGGAGATCCCGCCATTGTGTATTGGGGTGGGACATGAGAGTGAGGAAGTGAAGCGTGTGGAGCACGAGTGTGTAGAGTTGTTTCCTCGGCACGGTTTGGAAACAGACTGGCTGCAGGTCGTGCAGCCGGCTTGCTGAGAAGGGGCAGGGGGGCCGCTCAGGTCTATGGGGCAGGGGCCTGATGAAAAGGTCTGGAGGGCCGGGGGTGGGCGGGGCGTACCCTCCCGCAGGACCCGGTCGAGATAGGCCCGAGCAGCAGGCGGCAAAGCGGCCTCCACCTCCTGGAGTACGCACCGGGGTGTACAGGGTCTGGAGAGCCCCATGCGTTGAGCGAGCGTCAGGGGATCCAGCCAGGCTCCCCGGTCGTAGTCCAGGAGGTCTCCGACCCTGGTAGCTTCCCCCAGGACCAACCTCTGGCGCACTGCGGGGGACTCCGCCACCTGCACACGGAGCTGAGGATTGTGTAGCAGGGGCTTGGCGAGGAGATCTGCTCCCTCAGTGGCCGCCATGGACCTGGTCGCAGAGAACAGCTTCCAGGTCTGGAGGAGGTCCTGGTAGAAGACCGGCAGCCTGGAGAGGTCTCGCGGAAGACCCCTCGGTTCGAGATAAAGGAGCTGCCGGTCATATTGGAACCCTCGGAGGCGGCGCAGGAAGGCATGCGCCAGGACTCTCCACGCTGGACTACCTGCACCATAAAGAAGCCTCTGCAGTGCCTGGAAGCGGAAGATGTGGACCTGAGTGCGCAGGCACTTCAGGCTCTGCCCTCCCTCCTCCGGGGGCAGGTGGAGTACCCCTGCAGGGACCCAGTGCAGTCCTGGCCAAAAGAACTCCAGAACCACCCTCCGGAGGTCGGCCAGGAAGCCCTGGGCCCGGACCAGTGTGTTGAGCCAGTACTAGAGCATGGACAGGACTAGTTGATTGAGCACCAGTGCCCTCCCTCGAAGAGAAAGGCACCAGAGGAGTCCTGTCCACTTCCGGAGCCGCTCCGCCACCCTGCCCTGCAAACCTTGCCAGTTCTCCGGCGGAGACGGATGCGTGGCAGAAAGGTAAACGCTGAGAGAGCAGCGGACCCGCGCTCCACCGGATGGCCTGAAGCACGGGGAAGAGGGAGCTCGCCTGCCACCCGTCCCCGACCACCAGGCCAGAGCTCTTGACCCAGCTGACCTGGGCGGAGTAGGCCGCTGAGTACACCGCCTGGCAGGCCTCCAACTGTGCCAAGTCGCCCGGGAGAGGGGGAGGACCCCGCTCTGCAAGGACTTGGCCTAGACGCTGGCCCTTCCCACCAGCTGGGGGGGTCCCTCAGAAGCAGAGGGGGCGAGGGACGTGGCAGCAGCAGAGGACACCCTGGCTCGACGGGTAGCGGTGGAGGGAAGAGTGCAGCCCCTAGGGGGTCGGGACTGTGAAACGTAAAGGCCACCCCCTGGGGGTCACCCTCCGGGAAAGGGAAGGGGACAGCCCCAGGGGCGGCAAAAACATCAGGGGCGGTGGAGGGGACAGGGACGGTGTCAAGAGTAAGGCCAGGGCTGGGGTCAGGGATAGGGACAGACATGGGATCGTGGGCCGCAGGAGCTGAACCATCAGGAGGCGGCTCCTCAGGGCCAGGCACGGGGGTGGGAAGGGTAGGGAGGGGGTCCCCAGTGATGCCAGGCTCAGGGTCAATGGTAGGCACGCTAGCCACGGCATAGGGAGATGTAACACCGTCGGTGGGGCCCCCGCCCGGGAAGGAACTCGGGTGCCCCGCACCACCGAGGGATACCTCTGTTAGCCCATCTCCCGGCTGCGAGGCACCGGCCGTCACCATAACGGGCTCGGCGGCTGTCAGCAGGGTGCCCTCCACGGTCAGGTAGGGCGAGGAGTCCAGCGGACCCTCGGAGGCAGGAGCGGATGCAGCGGCCAGGAGGAGGGAACACGGGGAAAGGGGGGCTGGGGTGAAGATGGCTAGGTCGAGGCCCGCTGGCGGAGGATCATCCTCCCCCTGGGTAACCGGGGTCAGACCCAGGGCCTCGATCTCCTCAAATATGGAGGGGGGGCTTGCCTCCCACCACCCCGGGGTCCTCCCCACTAGCGCCCAAGGCAACGATCGCCTCGAGTGTTGCAGGGGGCGCAGGTGGGAAGGGAGCAGGGGGGACCACATCCGAGGCCCCCACAGAAGGGGATTGTGGAGGAGGGACGGTGGTACCCTCTGGTGCCGCCACGTCTTCCCCAGCCGGCACTGGTGGACGGACTGACCCCGAGGGCACGGCGGAAGGCTCGGCATCTGCGGCCCCCTTCCTAGTCTTACAGGGGGCTCCCGCATCAGGTGGTAGGAGTGGAGCTCGAGCCTTCCGCTTGCCCCGCCTACCCTGTACTTGGGTCCAGCCCTCCATGGTGTCGCTCGCGGGCTGGTTGACAGGGGTCGGGTCGGAGGGCAGGGATGGTGGTTCATGGACGGGGGGGCACTAGTGGGACAGCCGGAGGAAGAGAAGATACCCCCTGGGGAGGGCCCTCTCCCACGCCCGGCAGGCCCCCTGCCGCACCCTCCTCCACAGGCCCCGCCAGGGCGCAGGCAGCGGAGGCGGGGCTCTCCTGCTCATCTGGGCATGCTGAGGGAGGTACCCCTGCAGCCCGAGCGGGAGCAGTGATGGATTGAGGAGGAGGAGGGGCAGCCCTGGGCACTGGGCGGCCAGGGGCACCGGCGATGACGGGGCCTGCACCCTGCCGGGGCTTGGGGGTCCCGGGCGCCCCTCCGAGCCAGGCCAAGGGGCAGTCCCTCCGGACGTGCACCATCGCCTGGCAGAGATAACACCGGGCCTCCCCCGCAGAATTGTGCACCCAGTAATGGGCTCCCTGATAAGGGACCAGGAAGGACCCCTCGAGCGCCTCTCCGCCACGTGCCGCCAGCGGCAGTTGAAGCTGCACCTGCCCATGGAACGAGAGGACGTGACGGAGGTCGGGGTCCTTGCAGCCCAAGGGGAGAGGGCTCATGACAGAAATGGGCTTCCCCAGGGTAGAGAGGGTGGGCAACAGGGCGGAACTGGGGAGGAAGGGGGGGACAGAGGTCAGGACGACACGGACCCCGAGATCCTCCAGCGGCTCCAGGGGGACGAACACGCCCCCCACCGCCATGCCCTTCTCCACCACCTCCTGGGTGATGGCCTCTGAGGCAAGGAAAAAGACCACCTTGCCATACATCTTGGAGGCCGCCATGATGGCCGTGGGCCCCACCACCTTCGCCAACGCCCGCACATAGGCCTCCACGTGGGGCGAGGCGGGCACCAGAAGGCAACGGACGCCGTGCTTCCTGGTCTAGGTGGGGAAGGGGCCCCAGCCGCTATAGATAGAAGCAGAGGTGGAGGGCTGGGGAGATGACGTAGCGGCAGGTGGGGGGGGGGAGCCACAGCCACCTGAGCGTATGCCCTGGGGCAGGGGGAGGGGCACCTGCAAAGCTGGTGGAGGGAACAGCGGGAAGGGGCGCCGCGGCCAGTGGCGGGACAGAGGCAGAGATGGCAGGCTCAGCCATGCAGGGCTTAGTTTTCCTAACGAGGCCCTTTCCCTTCTTCTTACCCTGGCCTTTCCTGCCAGCTGGGGGGGGTCCCCCAGAAGCAGAGGGGGCGAGGGACGTGGCAGCAGCAGAGGACACCCCGGCACCTGCCGCTGCTGGCACCACAGCGAGAGCAGTGGCAGGTAGTCTGGCAGCAGCAGCAGCGGTAGAGACTAGGGGGTGGTCGAGAGAGCAGGCTGGGAAGGGGGGACAGGCGTCGTCCCAGGGGTCCCACCCGCTGCGTCCCCCACCATGAGTAGGAAGGGAGGGGGAACACCGGAGAAAGGGAGAGGAGGGGAAGCAGGGCAACCACTCCCCCCTGCTAGGCTGTGGGCAGAGGAAGGGGGTGCCAAAATTGGGGAAGGGGGGCAGATAAGGGGCCAAGCAAGGACTTGGGGGAGGGTCAGTCACCGACACAGGAGGGAAAGCCGGCTCCTCTAGCTGCACCAGGGGAGCGGAGGGGAGGGATACAAAAGCAATTGGGGGGTGCAGTGCAAGAGGGGAAACTCAAACGGGGAGCACAAGCACACGAAAGGGGCACGGGCACATGAGGGGAGGGACCGATCAGGGCAAAGGGGCCGTAGGGAAGGGGCATAACAAGGCTGGGAGTGGGGCAGAGGGACCAAGTTGCAGGGCCATGGCAGGACAAACCAGGCTCCAAAGGGAGACGGGCGGGGCAGAAAAACAAACTAAAACCAGGGAGGGGTGGGCAAAAGGCTACAAGGGGTAATGGGGCAGGCAACAAGGGGAAAGGCTAAAGGGCCTGTCACAGGAGGGGAAGAAATCAGGTGGGGGGGAGGCGTGCACCCACAAGCACTTGTGCAAGGGCAAAAAGGTTTGGCTGGCTGCTGCTGGAGGCCCAAATGGTGGAAAAAGGGCATGGCAGGCCAGGCAAGCAGCTGTGTCCCAGAGGTGGGGACCGAGGCAGATGGTAAGCGGTCTGTGAGGGTGGTGGAGGGGGCAGAGGAGGTGGTGGTGGTGGTGGTGGTGGGGGTCGGGGGCGGACATAGATGGACCAGGGGGCAGGCTCCACGCCACACCCCCTGTGCCCCCACAAACACAGTCTACGACCCCACCACTAGAGCACAGTCAGAGAGTCACTCAGTCCCGAAAGGCCCCCTCCACGGCGGTCTTCAGGGTCTTGGATGCTCCCCCAGCAGCCGGTGGTCCTCAGTCCTCACTTTCCTCCAGGCTCCAGCAGCTCCCCAGGCAAACACAGCGCCAGCAGCAGCAGCTCCTCCGCCAGCAGCCCTGGTGGCCAGGCAGGAAGGACCCCACGCAAGTGGTAGCTGTAGTGGCGGTGGCATCGATGGGGGGTCCTGGCTTCTCCCTCCAGAGGTGGAGGAGTGGGGGTTGGCCAGCAAGGTCCCCCCATCCCTCGCCCAGCAGCAGCAGTCTGGGAGGGGAGCACTCCAGTCAGCAGCAGCAGCAGCAGCTGCTCAGGCAGGGAGAAGGAGCTCCAGCCAGCAGGGCAGCCAGAGAAGGGTGGGAACAGTCCAGCCAGCAGGGCAGCCCAAGCAGACAGAGCCCTCCATGTATCTACTGGGTTTCCGGGAAGTGGGCAGGCAACTGCTAAAGAATCCTCCCCCAGCCTAAGGGGAGGACCCACAGGACCACAGAAAACACTGATTATGGGGGACAACTAATAAAAGAACAGGGACAGGAGTGTGGTCAAAGGGTCATAAGAAGGGAACCTGACGGGGACACCGAGCAGAGAACCCCAGACAGCGCCCACTGCTCCTCGAAGGCGTCAAGGCAGCCAGCGGACGCCACCTAAAGGAACTCCGCCCGGATTCGTGAACGGACCATGGATCGGAAACAAGCCCCACCGTCACCAGAGTCTCCCTGGTCGTGTAGATGGCCTTTTTAGCCAGGGCGAGGAGGAGGTTGACCAGGAGGTCCCGGGACTTTGTGGGGCCACGGATAGGGAGTGCGTAGAGAAGGAGGTGAGGGGAAAAGTGCAGCCAGAAACGTAATAGGATGTTAATGAGGAGCCGGTGTAGGGGCTGCAACCTGGCGCACTCTAAGTAAACATGCGCCAGGGTCTCCCTCATGCCGTAGAAAGGGCAAGTGTCCGGGACAGGGGTAAACTGCGCCAAGTACACGCCCGTGCTTACAGCCCCATGAAGGAGCCGTCAACAGATATCCCCAGTGGGCCTCGGGACCAGGGTAGAGTATAGACTGGCCCACTGGGGCTCCTCACCCTCCAGAGGTGGCAGGAGGTCCCGCCACTTTGTATCGGGGCAGGACATGAGAGTGAGGAAGTGAAGCGTGTGGAGCACGAGTGTGTAGAGTTGTTTCCTTGGTGCGGTTTGAAAACGGACTGGCCGCAGATCGTGCAGCCGGCTTGCAGAGAAGGGGTGGGAGGGCCGGTCAGGTCTATGGGGTAGGGGCCCGATGAAAAGGTCCGGAGGGCTTGGGGTGAGGGGTGGGCGGGGCGTGCCCTCCCGCAGGACCTGGTCGAGGAAGGCCCGAGCAGTGGGCGGCAAAGCGGCCTCCACCTCCTGGAGTACGCGCCGGGGAGTACAAGGTCTGGAGAGCCCCATGCGTTGAGCGAGTGTCAGGGGATCCAGCCAGGCTCCCCGGTCGTAGTCCAGGAGGTCTCCGACCCTGGTAGCTTCTCCCAGGACCAACCTCTGGCGCACCGCGGGGGACTCCGCCACCTGCACACGGAGCTGGGGATTGTGTAGCAGGGGCTCCGCGAGGAGATCTGCCCCCTAGGTGGCTGCCACGGACCTGGTGGCGAAGAACAGCTCCCAGGTCCGGAGGAGATCCTGGTAGAAGACCGGCAGCCCGGAGAGGTCTCGCGGAAGACCCCTTGGATAGAGATAAAGGAGCTGCCGGTCGAATCGGAGCCCTCAGAAGCAGCGCAGGAAGGCATGAGCCAGTGCTCTCCATGCCGGACCACCTGCACCATAAAGAAGCCTCTGCAGTGCCTGGAAGCGGAAGACGTGGACCTGAGTGCGCAGGCACATCAGGCTCTGCCCTCCCTCCTCCAGGGGCAGGTGGAGTACCCCTGCAGGGACCCAATGCAGTCCTGGCCAAAAGAACTCCAGAATCACCCTCCGGAGGTCGGCCAGGAAGCCCGGGGCCCGGACCAGTGTGTTGAGCCAGTACCAGAGCATGGACAGGACTAGTTGGTTGAGCACCAGTGCCCTCCCTCGAAGAGAAAGGCACCGGAGGAGTCCTGTCCACTTCCGAAGCCGCTCCGCCACCCTGCCCTGCAAACCTTGCCAATTCTCCGGCGGAGACGGATGTGTGGTGGAAAGGTAAACGCTGAGATAGAGCAGCGGACCCGCGCTCCACCGGATGGCCCGAAGCGTGGGTGGGAGGGAGCCTGCCTGCCACTCGTCCCCGACCACCAGGCCAGAGCTCTTGACCCAGTTGACCCGGGCGGAGGAGGCCGCCGAGTACACCGCCTGGCAAGCCTCCACCCGCGCCAAGTCGCCCGGGTCCTGGACCACGAGGAGCACATCGTTGGCGTACGCCGACAGGACCAGCCGCAGCTCCAGCTCCCGAAGCACCAACCCCGTCAACCTCCTGCGGAGGAGACAGAGGAAGGGCTCGATGGCCAGAGCGTACAGCTGGCCCGAGAGGGGGCACCCTTGCCGCACTCCCCGCCCGAAGCTGACCGGCTCGGTCAGGGTCCAGTTGAGCCTGACCAGACACTCTGCGGAAGCGTACAGCACCTGGAGAAAACCCACAAACTGGGACCCGAAGCCCAACGCTCGCAGAGTGCCCAGGAGATACCCGTGGTCCACCCTGTCGAACGCCTTCTCCTGATCAAGGGACAGGAGGGCGAATGACAGACCATCCCTGCACCCAAGCTCCAAGAGATCCCGGACCAGATAGAGGTTATCGAAGATGCTACGGCCCGGGACGGCGTAGGTCTGGTCTGGGTGGATCACGTCCTCCAGCACGGACCCCAGACGCAGCGAGATGGCCTTGGCGATGATTTTGTAGTCCGTGCTGAGGAGCGAGACGGGACGCCAATTCCGTAAATCGCGGAGGTCCCCCTTCTTCAGCAATAAGGCGAGCACAGCTCGCCTGCACGAGAGAGGGAGGACCCCGCCCTGCAAGGACTCGGCCCAGACGCTGGCCAGGTCTGGGCCGAGGACGTCCCAGAACACGCGGTAGAACTCCATGGTAAGCCCGTCCATGCCCGGAGACTTGTTGGTGGGCATGCGACGGAGGGCGTCCGAGAACTCGGCCAGAGAGAGAGGCAGCTCTAGCCGGTCCCAGGCGCCCGCGCTGAGCGTCGGGAGCCCGTCCCAAAGCACTCTGCGAGCGGCAGGATAGGTCGGATCCGGAGAGAAAAGGTGCGCGTAGAAGATCCGGGCCCTCTCGCACATCTCCGCCGGATCCGTGAGGGGGGTGCCGTCCTCCGCCAGAAGGCAGGTGACGTGCTTCTTGGCCCCCCTCCGTTTCTCCAGGGCGTAGAAGAAGTGGGAGCCACAATCCATCTCCCGCAGGAGGCGGATGCGGGAGCAAACAAAGGCGCCCCGAGCCCGATGGTCCTCGAGGACCCGGAGCTCCTCCCACTTCTCCTGGCATGCTCCGCAAAGGGATGGATCCTCAGGGCTGGCGGCCAGACGCCTCTCCAGCTCTAAGGCCTCCCGTTCCAACTGCCCTATCGCCGCATCCCTCCGTCGGCTGATGCCCCGGGTGTAGTCACGGCAGAAGAGCCGGGCGCGCACCTTCCCCACATCCCACCAGCGCCGTGCCGAGGGTAAGGCGCGCCGCTGCCCTCACCAGGCCAGCCAGAACTCCCGGAAGGACGCCACGAAGCCCGCATCCTCCAGCAAGCTGTTGTTGAAGTGCCAATAGGCCGGCCCCGGCCTCTCCGCACTGAGGGAGGCCGTTACGGTGACGAGGTGGTGATCGGAAAAAGGGGCCGGCCGGACGCTGGAGGACTGGGCCCGTGAAAGGTGGAATCGCGACATGTAGATGCGGTCCAACCAGGAGTGGCACGACCGATGGGCCCCCACCCGGACATAGGTGAACGTAGAGACATCGTCTGGGTGGTGGTCGCGCCAGACGTCAACCAGGGAGTGATGGTTGACGATCTCCCGGAGGACGTCTGCGGCGGCCTGGCTCTGCTCGGTCCCCGAGCGGTCCCGCTCCTCCAGGATGATGTTAAAATCCCCGCCCAGGACCAGGCACTCACGAGGATCCAGGGAGCCGAGGAAGGCGGACGCCTGCTGATAGAACGGCAACCGCTCCGGGGCCGATGTCGGGGCATAGACGTTCACGAGGTTCACCACGAGCCCCTCCAAGCGGACCCGGAGGTGCAGCAGGTGGCCCGGCACAGCCTCGGCAACCCCCAGCACCTCCGGCCGTAGGTCGGGGGAGAACAGGGTAGCCACTCCAGCACTACGGGTGGCGAGATGGCTGAAGTAGACCCCGTCCCCCCACTCCAGCCGCCAGCTGGCTTCGGCGGCCGGATCCGTGTGGGTCTCCTGCAGGAAAATCACAGAGTACTCCCCCTCCCGAAGGAAGGAGAGCACCTGGCTCCTGCGGAAACCCACCCAACAGCTCCGGGTGTTCAACGTGGCAAAGATGATGGGTGCCATGAGGAGGGCTGGAGGGGGATCCTCGCCGGCAGGGACGCCCACGGCTCCCAGTGGGCCGCGCAGCAATCCGTGACCCACCCCAAAGGTGAGCAAGGAGTCACGGAAGCTGCGGACCCGGTAGTAAGTCGCGGCACCCTGCTTCCTGGTCCTCTTGCCCTCCCCCATGAGGGCCCTCGCGGCCCGGAGGATCTGATGGAAATCCCCCCAGCGCTGGAGAGCAAGCACCACCTTGTTGCGGGAGCCCCTGACGTCTTCCAGGAACTCCCGCAGCTCCTCTCGCAGCACGTGGGGGGTGGGGTCACTGGCCCCTGGTGACCCACCAGTGGGGCCTCTGGGACAGCCCCGTGGCTCACGGGGACGGGGAGGCAAGGGGCGGACCCCCGACGTGGCGCCCGATGGGCCGACGCCACGCGTTCCGCCCCAGACCCCGGCTCGATGGGGGGCAGCGGAGGGAAGAGTGCAGCCCCGAGGGGGTCGGGGCTGTGAAACGTAAAGGCCGCTCCCTGGGGGTCTCCCTGCGGGAAAGGGAAGGAGACAGCCCCAGGGGCGGCAATAACAGCGTGGGAGGTGGAAGGGATGGGGACGGGGTCAGGAGTCAGGAGTAAGGGCAGGGCTGGGGTCAGGAGCGGGGTCAGGAGCAGGGTCGGGAGGAGGGGCAGACATGGGACTCTGGGCCGCAAGAGCTGAAACGTCGGGAGGCGGCTCCTCGCGGCCAGGTGCAGGGGTTTGAGGGGTAGGGAGGGGGTCCCCGGGGACACCGGGTTCAGGCTCAACCGCTGGCAGAGCAGCCTCAGCGGTGAGGGATGCAGAACCCTCAGTGGGGCCCCCGCCCAGGAAGGAAACCGGTTGCCCCGCGCCACCGAGGGATCCCCCTGGTGGCTCGCCTCCCGGCCGCGAGGCACCGGCCCTCCCCTCAACAGGCTCGGCGGCCGTCAGCGGGGTGCCCTCCGCGGCCGGGCAGGCAGAAGAGTCCAGGGGGCCCCCGTAGGCGGGAGTGGACGCAGCAGTCGGGGCGATAGGACACAGGGAGGGGGAATCCGGGGTGAGGTTGGCTAGGTCGGGGCCCGCTGACAGAGGGTCGATCTCCCCCAGGGTAACCGGGGTCAGACCCAGGGCCTCGATCTCCTCAAAGAGGGAGGGGAGCTCACCGCCCACCACCCCGGGGTCGTCCCCACTCGCACCCGAGGTGACGCTCACCATGGGTGTTGTAGGGGGCACAGGCGGCACGGGGATAGGAGAGGACTCATCAGGGGCCTCCGCCGGGAGGGACTGCGGAGGAGGGACAGTGGTACTCTCCAGTGCTGCCACGTCTTCCCCAGCTGGGACTGGCATATGGTCCGATCCCGTGGGCATGGCGGAAGGCTCGGTGTCTGCGGCCCCCTTCCTGGTCTTACGAGGGGCTTCCGCATCAGATGGCGCGAGCGGAGCCCGAGCCTTCCGCTTGCCCCGCCTACCCTGTACTAGGGTCCAGCCCTCCATGGCGTCACCTGCGGGCTGGTCGACAGGGGTTGGGTCGGAGGGCAGGGATGTTGGTTTGTGGACTTGGAGGGGCACTGGTGGGACAGCCGGAGGAAGGGAAGATACCCCCTGGGGAGGGCCCTCTCCCACGGCTGGCGGTACCCCTACCGCAGCCTCCTCCACAGGCCCCGCCAGGGCACAGGCAGCGGAGGCGGGGCTCTCCCGCTCGTCTGGGCATGCCAAGGGAGGTACCCCTGCAGCCCGAGCGGGAGCAGTGATGGATTGAAGAGGAGGAGGGGCGGCCCTGGGCTCCGGGCGGCCAGGCGCGCCGGCGATGACGGGGCCGGCAGTCTGCCGGGGCTCGGGGGTCCCAGGTGCTCCTCCGAGCTGGGCCAAGGGGCAGTCCCTCTGGACGTGCCCCGTCGCCCGGCAGAGGTAACACCGGGCCTCCCCTGTAGAATAGTGCACCCGGTAATGGGCCCCCTGATAGGGGACCAGGAAGGACCCCTCGAGCGCCTCTCTGCCACGCGCCGCCGGCGGCAGTTGAAGCTGCACCTGCCGGCGGAATGAGAGGACGTGACGGAGGGCGGGGTCCTTGCAGCCCAAGGGGAGAGGGCTCACTATAGAGATGGGCTTCCCCAGAGTCGAGAGGGCGGGTAGCAGGGCGGCATTCGGAAGGAAGGGAGGGACGGACGTCAGAACAACACGGAAACCCAGGTCCTCCAGCGGCTCTAGGGGGACGAACACGCCCCCCACCGCCAGGCCCTTCTCCACCGCCTCCTGGGCGGCAGCCTCTGAGGCAAGGAAGAAGACCACCTTGCCATACATCTTGGAGGCCGCCACAATGGCCACCACCCTTGCCAAAGCCCGCACGTAGGTCTCCACGTGGGGCGAGGCGGGTACCAGGAGGCAACGGACGCCGTGCTTCCTGGTCAAGGTGGGGAACGGGCCCCGGCCGCCGTAGGTGGTACTGGAGGCAGCGGTCGGGGGAGATGACGTAGCGGCGGGCTGGGGGGTCGCCGCCACCTGGGCGTATGCCCTGGGGGCTGGAGGAGGGGCACCCGCAGAGCTGGTGGAGGGAACAGCGGGGAGGGGCGCCGCGGCCGATGGCGGAGCCGCGGCAGCGGTGGCAGCCACTGCCATGGAGGGCTTAGTCTGCCGAGCAGGACCCTTCCCCTTCTTCTTGCCCTGGCCCTTTCTGCCAGCTGGGGGGGATCCCCCAGAATCGGAGGGGGCGAGGGACGTGGCAGCAGTGGAGGTCACCCCAGCGCCGGGCGCTGCCAGCGCTTTAGCGGGAGAGGCGGCAAGCGGTCCGGCAGCGGCGGTTGAGGCTGAGACTGGGGGGTTTGGGGGCAGAGCAGGCGGGGGTGGGGGGACAGGGGTTGTCCCAGGAGTCCCACCCGCCGCATCTCCCGCCATGGTGAGTAGGGAGGGAGGGGAAAAGACCCGAGAAGGGGAGGGGAGGGAAAGCAGGTCAACCACTCCTCCCTGCTAGGCTGTAGGCAGGGGAAGAGGGTGCCAAAATGGGGGAGGGGGCAGAGAAGGGGACTATCAAGGACTTGGGGGGGGGGGTCAGGCATCGACACAAGATTGAAATCCGGCTCCTCTAGCTGCACTAGGGGAGGGAAGGGATACAACAGCAATTGGGGGGTGCAGTGCAAGAGGGGCAAACTCAAACAGGGGAAGCACAAGCGCACTAAAGGGGTATGGGCGCACGAGGGGAGGGGCAGATCAGGACGAAGGGGCCGTAGGGAAGGGGAGCAACCAGGCTGGGAGTGGGGCAGAGGGACCAAGGGGCTAGCTTCAGGGCTGGGGCAGGACAAACAAAGCTGCAAAGGGAGACGGGCGGGGCAGGCAAACAAACTGAAGCTGGGGGGGGGCAAAATGCTACAAGGGGCAATGGGGCAGTCAACAAGGGACAAAGCTAGGGGGCCTGTTGCAGAGGGGAAGGGGTCAGTCCAGGGGAGGGGGGGTGCGTGCACCCACGAGCACTTGTGCAAAGTCAATAGGGGTGGCTGGCTGCTGCTGGAGCCCCAAACGCTGGCAAAAGGGCGTGGCCAGCCAGGCAAGCAGCTGAGTCCCAGAGGCGAGGACCAAGGCAGGTGGCAAGCAGTCTGTGGGGGTGGTGGAGGGGGCAGCGGTGGTGGTGGGGGTTGGGGGGGACACAGATGGACCAAGGGGCAGGCTCCACGCCACACCCCGTGTGCCCCCACAAACATAGTCTACACCCCCACCACTAGAGCACAGTCAAAGAGTTACTCAGTTCCTGAGGGCCCCCTCCACAGTGGTCTCCAGAGTCTTCCTGTGTACTCCCCCAGCAGCCGGTGGTCTTCTCAGTCCTCACCTTCCTCCAGGCTCCAGCAGCTCCCAGGCAAACACAGCTCCAGCAGCAGCAGCAGCTCCTTCTCCAGCAACCCTGGTGGCCAGGCAGGAAGGACCCCACGGAGGTGGTAGCAGCAGTGGTGGTGGTGATGGGGTCCTGGCTTCTCCCCCCGGAGGTGGAGGAGTGGGGGCTGGCCAGCAAGGCCCCCCCACCCCGCCTCGCCCAGCAGCAGTGGCAGCAAGCAGCAGCAGTCCAGCCAAGGAGCACTCCAGCCAGCAGGGCAGCCCAAGCAGACACAGAGCGCTCCCGCTATCTATTGGGTGTCTTGGAAGTGGGCAGGCGAAGCCCGCCCACTGCTAAAGGATCCCCCCCCAGCCTAAGGGGAGGACCCACAGGACCACAGAACCCACTGAGTTCGGGGGACAACTAATAGAAGAACAGGGACAGCAGTGAGGTCAAAGGGTCATAAGAAGGGAGCCTGACGGGGACACCAAGCAGAGAACCCCGGACAGCGCCCACTGCTCCTCGAAGGCGTCAAGGGAGCCAGTGGACGCCGCCCAGAGGAACTCCGCCCGGATGCGTGAACGGACCATGGATCGGAAACAAGCCCCACAGTCGCCGGGGTCTCCATCGGCCAACCTCCTCTCTCTGGTCGCGTGGATGGCCTTTTTTGCCAGGGCAAGGAGGAAGTTGACCAGGAGGTCCTGGGACTTCGTGGGGCCACGGATAGGGAGTGCGTAGAGAAGGAGGTGAGGGGAAAAGTGCAGCCAGAAACGTAAAAGGATGTGAATGAGGAGCCGGTGTAGGGGCTGCAACCGGGCGCACTCTAAGTAAACGTGCGCCAGGGTCTCCCTCACGCCGCAGAAGGGGCAGGTGTCCGGGACAGGGGTAAACCGCGCCAAGTACATGCCCGTGCTCACGGCCCCATGAAGGAGCCGCCAACTGATATCCCCAGTGGGCCTTGGGACCAAGGTGGAGTAGAGGCTGGCCCACCGGGGCTCCTCACCCTCCAGAGGTGGCAGGAGGTCCCTCCACTTCGTATCGGGGCGGGACACGAGGGTGAGGAAGTGAAGGGTGTGGAGCACGAGCGCGTAGAGCTGCTTCCTAGGCGCGGTTTGGAAACGGACCGGCTGCAGGTCGTGCAGCCGGCTCGCGGAGAAGGGGCGGGGCGGGCCGGTTCGGGCCTACGGGGCAGGGGCCCGATGAAAAGGTCCGGAGGGCTTGGGGTAGGGGTGGGCGGGGCGTGCCCTCCCGCAGGACCCGGTCGAGGTAGGTCCCGAGCAGCGGGCGGCAAAGCGGCCTCCACCTCCTGGAGTACTGCGCCGGGGAGTACAAGGTCTGGAGAGCCCCATGCGGTGAGCGAGCGTCAGGGGATCCAGCCAGCCTCCCCGGTCATAGTCCAGGAGATCTCCGACCCTGGTAGCTTCCGCCAGGACCAACCTCCGGCGCACCGCGGGGGACTCCGCCACCTGCACACGAAGCTGGGGATTGTGTAGCAGGGGCTCCGCGAGGAGGTCGGCCCCCGCGGTGGCCGCCACGGACCTGGTCGCAGAGAACAACTTCCAGGTCCGGAGGAGGTCCTGGTAGAAGACCGGCAGCCCGGAGAGGTCTCGCGGAAGACCCCTCGGTTCGAGATAAAGGAGCTGCCTGGTCGTATCGGAGCCCTCGGAAGTGGCGCAGGAAGGCGTGCGCCAGGGCTCTCCATGCCGGACTACCCGCACCAAACAGGAGCCTCTGCAGGGCCTGGAGGCGGAAGACATGGACCTGAGTGCGTAAGCACGTCAGGCCCTGCCCCCCCTCCTCCAGGGGCAGGTGGAGGACCCCTGCAGAGACCCAGTGCGTCCCAGGCCAAAAGAACTCCAGAATCGCCGTCCGGAGGTTGGCCAGGAAACCCGGGGCCGGGACCAGGGTGTTGAGTCGGTACCAGAGCATGGACAGGACCAGTTGATTGAGCACCAGTGCCCTCCCCCGAAGGGAGAGGCACCGGAGTAGTCCTGTCCATTTCCGGAGCCGCTCCGTCACCCTGCCCTGCAAATCCTGCCAGTTCTCCGGCGGAGACGGATGCGTGGCGGAAAGGTAAACGCCGAGATAGAGCAGCGGACCCGCGCTCCACCTGATGGCCTGAAGAGCGGGTGGGAGGGAGCCTGCCTGCCACCCGTCCCCGACCACCAGGCCAGAGCTCTTGACCCAGTTGACCCGGGCGGAGGAGGCCGCCGAGTACACCGCCTGGCAAGCCTCCACCCGCGCCAAGTCGCCTGGGTCCTGGACCACGAGAAGCACATCGTCGGCGTACGCCGACAGGACCAGCCGCAGCTCCGGCTCCCGAAGCACCAACCCCGTCAACCTCTGCGGAGGAGACAGAGGAAGGGCTCGATGGCCAGAGCGTACAGCTGGCCCGAGAGGGGGCACCCCTGCCGCACTCCCCGCCCGAAGCTGACCGGCTCGGTCAGGGTCCAGTTGAGCCTGACCAGACACTCCTGCGGAAGCGTACAGCACCCTGGAGAAAACCCACAAACTGGGACCCGAAGCCCAACGCTCGCAGAGTGCCCAGGAGGTACCCGTGGTCCACCCTGTCGAACGCCTTCTCCTGATCCAGGGACAGGAGGGCGAACGACAGACCATCCCTGCACCCAAGCTCCAAGAGATCCCGGACCAGATAGAGGTTATCGAAGATGCTACGGCCCGGGACGGTGTAGGTCTGGTCCGGGTGGATCACGTCCTCCAGCACGGACCCCAGCCGCAGCGAGATGGCCTTGGCAATGATTTTGTAGTCCGTGCTGAGGAGCGAGACGGGACGCCAATTCCGTAAATCGCGGAGGTCCCCCTTCTTCGGTAATAAGGCGAGCACAGCTCGCCTGCACGAGAGAGGGAGGACCCCGCCCTGCAAGGACTCGGCCCAGACGCCGGCCAGGTCTGGGCCGAGGACGTCCCAGAACACGCGGTAGAACTCCACGGTCAGCCCGTCCATGCCCGGAGACTTGTTGGTGGGCATGCGACGGAGGGCGTCCGAGAACTCGGCCAGAGAGAGAGGCAGCTCTAGCCGGTCCCGGGCGCCCGCGCTGAGCGTCGGGAGCCCGTCCCAAAGCACTCTGCGAGCGGCAGGATCGGTCGGATCCGGAGAGAAAAGGCGCGCGTAGAAGGTCCGGGCCCTCTCGCACATCTCCGCCGGATCCGTGAGGGGGGCGCCATCCTCCGCCAGGAGGCAGGTGACGTGCTTCTTGGCCCCCCTCCGTTTCTCCAGGGCGTAGAAGAAGCGGGAGCCGCGATCCATCTCCCGCAGGAGGCGGATGCGGGAGCGAACAAAGGCGCCCCGAGCCCGATGGTCCTCGAGGACCCGGAGCTCCTCCCGCTTCTCCTGGCACGCTCCGCAAAGGGATGGATCCTCGGGGCTGGCGGCCAGACGCCTCTCCAGCTCTAAGACCTCCCGTTCCAACTGCCCTATCGCCGCATCCCTCCGTCGGCTGACGCCCCGGGTGTAGTCACGGCAGAAGAGCCGGGCGCGCACCTTCCCCACATCCCACCAGCGCCGTGCCGAGGGAAAGGCGCGCCGCTGCCCTCGCCAGGCCAGCCAGAACTCCCGGAAGGACGCCACGAAGCCCGCATCCTCCAGCAAGCTGTTGTTGAAGTGCCAATAGGCCGGCCCCGGCCTCTCCGCACTGAGAGAGGCCGTCACGGTGACGAGGTGGTGGTCGGAAAAAGGGGCCGGCCGGACGCTGGAGGACCGGGCCCGTGAAAGGTGAAATCGCGACATGTAAATGCGGTCCAACCGGGAGTGGCACGACCGATGGGCTCCCACCCGGACATAGGTGAACGTGGAGACATCGTCCGGGTGGTGGTCGCGCCAGACGTCCACCAGGGAGTGATGGTTGACGATCTCCCGGAGGACGTCCGCGGCGGCCTGGCTCTGCTCGGTCCCCGAGCGGTCCCGCTCCTCCAGGATGATGTTAAAGTCCCCGCCCAGGACCAGGCACTCACGAGGATCCAGGGAGCCGAGGAAGGCGGACGCCTGCCGATAGAACGGCAACCGCTCCGGGGCCGATGTCGGGGCATAGACGTTCACGAGGTTCACCACGAGCCCCTCCAAGCGGACCCGGAGGTGCAGCAGGCGGCCCGGCACAGCCTCGGCAACCCCCAGCACCTCCGGCCGTAGGTCGGGGGAGAACAGGGTAGCCACTCCAGCACTACGGGTGGTGAAGGTGGCTGAAGTAGACCCCGTCCCCCCACTCCAGCCGCCAGCTGGCTTCGGCGGCCGGATCCGTGTGGGTCTCCTGCAGGAAAATCACAGAGTACCCCCCCTCCCGAAGGAAGGAGAGCACCTGGCTCCTGCGGAAACCCACCCTACAGCTCCGGGTGTTCAATGTGGCAAAGATGATGGGCGCCATGAGGAGGGCTGGGGGGGATCCTCGCCGGCAGGGACGCCCACGGCCCCCAGCGGGCCGCGCAGCAAACCGTGACCCACCCCGAAGGTGAGCAAGGAGTCACGGAAGCCGCGGACCCGGTAGTAAGTCGCGGCACCCTGCTTCCCGGTCCTCTTGCCCTCCCCCATGAGGGCCCTTGCGGCCCGGAGGATCTGATGGAAATCCCCCCAGCGCTGGAGAGCAAGCGCCACCTTGTTGCGGGAGCCCCTGACGTCTTCCAGGAACTCCCGCAGCTCCTCTCGCAGCGCGTGGGGGGGTGGGGTCACTGGCCCCTGGTGACCCACCGGTGGGGCCTCTGGGACAGCCCCGTGGCCCACGGGGACGGGGAGGCAAGGGGCGGACCCCCGACGTGGCGCCCGATGGGCCGACGCCACGCGCTCCACCTCAGACCCCGGCTCGATGGGGGGCGGCGGAGGGAAGACTGCAGCCCCGAGGGGGTCGGGGCTGTGAAACGTAAAGGCCGCTCCCTGGGGGTCTCCCTGCGGGAAAGGGAAGGAGACAGCCCCAGGGGCGGCAATAAGCAGCGTGGGAGGTGGAGGGGACAGGGACGGGGTCAGGAGTAAGGGCAGGGCTGGGGTCAGGAGCAGGGTCGGGAGGAGGGGCAGACATGGGACTCCTGGGCCGCAGGAGCTGAAACGTCAGGAGGCGGCTCCTCGTGGCCAGGCGTAGGGGTTTGAGGGGTAGGGAGGGGGTCCCCGGGGACACCGGGTTCAGGCTCAACCGCTGGCAGGGCAGCCTCAGCGGCGAGGGATGCAGAACCCTCAGTGGGGCCCCCGCCCAGGAAGGAAACCGGTTGCCCCGCGCCACCGAGGGATCCCCCTGGTGGCTCAGCCTCCCGGCCGTGAGGCACAGGCCCTCGCCTCAACAGGCTCGGCGGCCGTCAGCGGGGTGCCCTCCGCAGGCCGGGCAGGCAGAAGAGTCCAGGGGGCCCCCGGAGGCGGGAGTGGACGCAGCAGTCGGGGCGATAGGACACAGGGAGGGGGAATCCGGGGTGAGGGTTGGCTAGGTCGGGGCCCGCTGACAGAGGGTCGATCTCCCCCAGGGTAACCGGGGTCAGACCCAGGGCCTCGATCTCCTCAAAGAGGGAGGGGAGCTCACCGCCCACCACCCCGGGGTCGTCCCCACTCGCACCCGAAGGTGACGCTCACCATGGGTGTTGTAGGGGGCACAGGCGGCACGGGGATAGGAGAGGACTCATCAGGGGCCTCCGCCGGGAGGGACTGCGGAGGAGGGACAGTGGTACTCTCCAGTGCTGCCACGTCTTCCCCAGCTGGGACTGGCATATGGTCTGATCCCGTGGGCATGGCGGAAGGCTCGGTGTCTGCGGCCCCCTTCCTAGTCTTACGGGGGGCTTCCGCATCAGATGGCGCGAGCGGAGCCCGAGCCTTCCACTTGCCCCGCCTACCCTGTACTAGGGTCCAGCCCTCCATGGCGTCACCTGCGGGCTGGTCGACAGGGGTTGGGTCGGAGGGCAGGGATGTTGGTTCGCGGACTTGGAGAGGTACTGGTGGGACAGCTGGAGGAAGGGAAGATACCCCCTGGGGAGGGCCCTCTCCCACGGCCCGCGGTACCCCTACCGCAGCCTCCTCCACAGGCCCCGCCAGGGTGCAGGCAGCGGAGGCTGGGGCTCTCCCGCTCATCTGGGCATGCCGAGGGAGGTACCCCTGCAGCCCTGAGCGGGAGCAGTGATGGATTGAGGAGGAGGAGGGGCGGCCCTGGGCACTGGGCGGCCAGGCGCGCCGGCGATGACGGGGCCGGCACTCTGCCGGGGCTCGGGGGTCCCGGGTGCTCCTCCGAGCCTGGGCCAAGGGGCAGTCCCTCCGGACGTGCCCCGTCGCCCGGCAGAGGTAACACCGGGCCTCTCCCCGTAGAATAGTGCACCCGGTAATGGGCCCCCTGATAGGGGACCAGGAAGGACCCCTCGAGCGCCTCTCCGCCACGCACCGCCGGCAGGCAGTTGAAGCTGCACCTGCCGGCGGAACGAGAGGACGTGACGGAGGGCGGGGTCCTTGCAGCCCAAGGGGAGAGGGCTCACTATAGAAATGGGCTTCCCCAGAGTCGAGAGGGCGGGTAGCAGGGCGGCATTGGGAAGGAAGGGAGGGACGGACGTCAGAACAACACGGATACCCAGGTCCTCCAGCGGCTCCAGGGGGACGAACACGCCCCCCACCGCCAGGCCCTTCTCCACCGCCTCCTGGGCGGCAGCCTCCGAGGCAAGGAAGAAGACCACCTTGCCATACATCTTGGAGGCCACCACAATGGCCGTGGGCCCCACCACCCTTGCCAACGCCCGCACTGTAGGTCTCCTACGTGGGGCGAGGCGGGCACCAGGAGGCAACGGACGCTGTGCTTCCTGGTCAAGGTGGGGAACGGGCCCCGGCCGCCGTAGGTGGTACTGGAGGCGGCGGTCGGGGGAGATGACGTAGCGGCGGGCTGGGGGGCCGCCGCCACCTGGGCGTATGCCCTGGGGGCCGGAGGAGGGGCACCCGCAGAGCTGGTGGAGGGAACAGCGGGGAGGGGCGCCGCGGCCGATGGCGGAGCCGCGGCAGCTGGTGGCAGCCACTGCCATGGAGGGCTTAGTCTTCCGAGCAGGGACCCTTCCCCTTCTTCTTGCCCTGGCCCTTTCTGCCAGCTGGGGGGGATCCCCCAGAATCGGAGGGGGCGAGGGACGTGGCAGCAGTGGAGGTCACCCCAGCACCGGGCGCTGCCGGCGCTTTAGCGGGAGAGGTGGCAAGCGGTCCGGCAGCGGCGGTTGAGGCTGAGACTGGGGGGTTTGAGGGCGGAGCAGGCGGGGGAGGGGGGACAGGGGTTGTCCCAGGAGTCCCACCCGCCGCATCTCCCGCCATGGTGAGTAGGGAGGGAGGGGAAATACCCGAGAAGGGGAGGGGAGGGGAAGCAGGGCAACCACTTCCTCCCTGCTAGGCTGTAGGCAGGGGAGGAGGGTGCCTAAAATGGGGGAGGGGGCAGAGAAGGGGACTATCAAGGACTTGTGGGGGGGCGTCAGTCTCCGACACAAGATCGAAATCCGGCTCCTCTAGCTGCACTAGGGGAGGGGAGGGATACAACAGCAATCGGGGGGTGCAGTGCAAGAGGGGCAAACTCAAACAGAGGGGAAGCACAAGCGCACTAAAGGGGTATGGGCGCACGAGGGGAGGGGCAGATCAGGACGCAGGGGCCGTAGGGAAGGGGAGCAACCAGGCTGGGAGTGGGGCAGAGGGACCAAGGGGCTAGCTTCAGGGCTGGGGCAGGACAAACAAAGCTGCAAAGGGAGACGGGCGGGGCAGGCAAACAAACTGAAGCTGGGGGGGGGGCAAAATGCTACAAGGGGCAATGGGGCAGTCAACAAGGGGACAAAGCTAGGGGGCCTGTTGCAGAGGGGAAAGGGGTCAGTCCAGGGGAGGGGGGGTGCGTGCACCCACGAGCACTTGTGCAAAGTCAATATGGGTGGCTGGCTGCTGCTGGAGGCCCAAAACAGTGGCAATAGGGCGTGGCACGCCAGGCAAGCAGCTGAGTCCCAGAGGTGGGGACCGAGGCAGATGGCAAGCAGTCTGTGGGGGTGGTGGAGGGGGCAGCGGTGGTGGTGGGGGTTGGGGGGGACACAGATGGAGCAGGGGGCAGGCTCCACGCCACACCCCCTGTGCCCCCACAAACACAGTCTACACCCCCACCACTAGAGCACAGTCAAAGAGTTACTCAGTTCCTGAGGGCCCCTCTCCACAGTGGTCTCCAGAGTCTTCCTGTGTACTCCCCCAGCAGCCGGTGGTCTTCTCAGTCCTCACCTTCCTCCAGGCTCCAGCAGCTCCCAGGCAAACACAGCTCCAGCAGCAGCAGCAGCAGCAGCTCCTTCTCCAGCAACCCTGGTGGCCAGGCAGGAAGGACCCCACGTAGGTGGTAGCAGCAGCAGTGGTGGTGGTGATGGGGTCCTGGCTTCTCCCCCCGGAGGTGGAGGAGTGGGGGCTGGCCAGCAAGGCCCCCCCACCCCGCCTCGCCCAGCAGCAGTGGCAGCAAGCAGCAGCAGCAGCAGTCCAGCCAAGGAGCACTCCAGCCAGCAGCAGCAGCCCAGGAAGGGAGAAGGGGCTCTAGCCAGCAAGGCAGCCAGAGAAGGGGGAGCACTCCAGCCATCTATTGGGTGTCTGGGAAGTGGGCGGGCGAAGCCCGCCCACTGCTAAAGGATCCCCCTCAGCCTAAAGGGAGGACCCACAGGACCACAGAACCCACTGATTTCGGGGGACAACTAATAAAAGAACAGGGACAGGAGTGAGGTCAAAGGGTCATAAGAAGGGAGCCTGAGGGGGACACCGAGCAGAGAACCCCGGACAGCGCCCACTGCTCCTCGAAGGCGTCAAGGGAGCCAGTGGACGCCGCCCAGAGGAACTCCGCCCGGATGCGTGAACGGACCATGGATCGGAAACAAGCCCCACAGTCGCCGGGGTCTCCGTCGGCCAACCGCCTCTCCCTGGTCGCGTGGATGGCCTTTTTTGCCAGGGCAAGGAGGAAGTTGACCAGGAGGTCCCGGGACTTCGTGGGGCCACGGATAGGGAGTGCGTAGAGAAGAAGGTGAGGGGAAAAGTGCAGCCAGAAACGTAAAAGGATGTGAATGAGGAGCCGGTGTAGGGGCTGCAACCGGGCGCACTCTAAGTAAACGTGCGCCAGGGTCTCCCTCACGCCGCAGAAGGGGCAGGTGTCCGGGACAGGGGTAAACCGCGCCAAGTACACGCCCGTGCTCACGGCCCCATGAAGGAGCCGCCAACTGATATCCCCAGTGGGTCTTGGGACCAAGGTGGAGTAGAGGCTGACCCACCGGGGCTCCTCACCCTCCAGAGGTGGCAGGAGGTCCCTCCACTTCGTATCGGGGCGGGACACGAGGGTGAGGAAGTGAAGGGTGTGGAGCACGAGCGCGTAGAGCTGCTTCCTAGGCGCGGTTTGGAAACGGACCGGCTGCAGGTCGTGCAGCCGGCTCGCGGAGAAGGGGTGGGCGGGCCGGTTGGGCCTACGGGGCAGGGGCCCGATGAAAAGGTCCGGAGGGCCTGGGGTAGGGGGTGGGCGGGGCGTGCCCTCCCGCAGGACCCGGTCGAGGTAGGCCCGAGCAGCGGGCGGCAAAGCGGCCTCCACCTCCTGGAGTACGCGCCGGGGAGTACAAGGTCTGGAGAGCCCCATGCGGTGAGCGAGCGTCAGGGGATCCAGCCAGCCTCCCCGGTCATAGTCCAGGAGATCTCCGACCCTGGTAGCTTCCGCCAGGACCAACCTCCGGCGCACCGCGGGGGACTCCGCCACCTGCACACGAAGCTGGGGATTGTGTAGCAGGGGCTCCGCGAGGAGGTCGGCCCCCGCGGTGGCCGCCACGGACCTGGTCGCAGAGAACAACTTCCAGGTCCGGAGGAGGTCCTGGTAGAAGACCGGCAGCCCGGAGAGGTCTCGCGGAAGACCCCTCGGTTCGAGATAAAGGAGCTGCCGGTCGTATCGGAGCCCTCGGAAGCGGCGGAGGAAGGCGTGCGCCAATACGCTCCATGCCGGACTACCCGCACCAAACAGGAGCCTCTGCAGGGCCTGGAGGCGGAAGACATGGACCTGAGTGCGTAAGCACGTCAGGCCCTGCCCCCCCTCCTCCAGGGGCAGGTGGAGGACCCCTGCAGAGACCCAGTGCGTCCCAGGCCAAAAGAACTCCAGAATCGCCGTCCGGAGGTTGGCCAGGAAACCCGGGGCCGGGACCAGGGTGTTGAGTCGGTACCAGAGCATGGACAGGACCAGTTGATTGAGCACCAGTGCCCTCCCCCGAAGGGAGAGGCACCGGAGTAGTCCTGTCCATTTCCGGAGCCGCTCCGTCACCCTGCCCTGCAAATCCTGCCAGTTCTCCGGCGGAGACGGATGCGTGGCGGAAAGGTAAACGCCGAGATAGAGCAGCGGACCCGCGCTCCACCTGATGGCCTGAAGAGCGGGTGGGAGGGAGCCTGCCTGCCACCCGTCCCCGACCACCAGGCCAGAGCTCTTGACCCAGTTGACCCGGGCGGAGGAGGCCGCCGAGTACACCGCCTGGCAAGCCTCCACCCGCGCCAAGTCGCCTGGGTCCTGGACCACGAGAAGCACATCGTCGGCGTACGCCGACAGGACCAGCCGCAGCTCCGGCTCCCGAAGCACCAACCCCGTCAACCTCTTGCGGAGGAGACAGAGGAAGGGCTCGATGGCCAGAGCGTACAGCTGGCCCGAGAGGGGGCACCCCTGCCGCACTCCCCGCCCGAAGCTGACCGGCTCGGTCAGGGTCCAGTTGAGCCTGACCAGACACTCCGCGGAAGCGTACAGCACCCGGAGAAAACCCACAAACTGGGACCCGAAGCCCAACGCTCGCAGAGTGCCCAGGAGGTACCCGTGGTCCACCCTGTCGAACGCCTTCTCCTGATCCAGGGACAGGAGGGCGAACGACAGACCATCCCTGCACCCAAGCTCCAAGAGATCCCGGACCAGATAGAGGTTATCGAAGATGCTACGGCCCGGGACGGTGTAGGTCTGGTCCGGGTGGATCACGTCCTCCAGCACGGACCCCAGCCGCAGCGAGATGGCCTTGGCAATGATTTTGTAGTCCGTGCTGAGGAGCGAGACGGGACGCCAATTCCGTAAATCGCGGAGGTCCCCCTTCTTCGGTAATAAGGCGAGCACAGCTCGCCTGCACGAGAGAGGGAGGACCCCGCCCTGCAAGGACTCGGCCCAGACGCCGGCCAGGTCTGGGCCGAGGACGTCCCAGAACACGCGGTAGAACTCCACGGTCAGCCCGTCCATGCCCGGAGACTTGTTGGTGGGCATGCGACGGAGGGCGTCCGAGAACTCGGCCAGAGAGAGAGGCAGCTCTAGCCGGTCCCGGGCGCCCGCGCTGAGCGTCGGGAGCCCGTCCCAAAGCACTCTGCGAGCGGCAGGATCGGTCGGATCCGGAGAGAAAAGGCGCGCGTAGAAGGTCCGAGCCCTCTCGCACATCTCCGCCGGATCCGTGAGGGGGGCGCCATCCTCCGCCAGAAGGCAGGTGACGTGCTTCTTGGCCCCCCTCCGTTTCTCCAGGGCGTAGAAGAAGCGGGAGCCGCGATCCATCTCCCGCAGGAGGCGGATGCGGGAGCGAACAAAGGCGCCCCGAGCCCGATGGTCCTCGAGGACCCGGAGCTCCTCCCGCTTCTCCTGGCACGCTCCGCAAAGGGATGGATCCTCGGGGCTGGCGGCCAGACGCCTCTCCAGCTCTAAGACCTCCCGTTCCAACTGCCCTATCGCCGCATCCCTCCGTCGGCTGACGCCCCGGGTGTAGTCACGGCAGAAGAGCCGGGCGCGCACCTTCCCCACATCCCACCAGCGCCGTGCCGAGGGAAAGGCGCGCCGCTGCCCTCGCCAGGCCAGCCAGAACTCCCGGAAGGACGCCACGAAGCCCGCATCCTCCAGCAAGCTGTTGTTGAAGTGCCAATAGGCCGGCCCCGGCCTCTCCGCACTGAGAGAGGCCGTCACGGTGACGAGGTGGTGGTCGGAAAAAGGGGCCGGCCGGACGCTGGAGGACCGGGCCCGTGAAAGGTGAAATCGCGACATGTAAATGCGGTCCAACCGGGAGTGGCACGACCGATGGGCTCCCACCCGGACATAGGTGAACGTGGAGACATCGTCCGGGTGGTGGTCGCGCCAGACGTCCACCAGGGAGTGATGGTTGACGATCTCCCGGAGGACGTCCGCGGCGGCCTGGCTCTGCTCGGTCCCCGAGCGGTCCCGCTCCTCCAGGATGATGTTGAAGTCCCCGCCCAGGACCAGGCACTCACGAGGATCCAGGGAGCCGAGGAAGGCGGACGTCTGCCGATAGAACGGCAACCGCTCCGGGGCCGATGTCGGGGCATAGACGTTCACGAGGTTCACCACGAGCCCCTCCAAGCGGACCCGGAGGTGCAGCAGGCGGCCCGGCACAGCCTCGGCAACCCCCAGCACCTCCGGCCGTAGGTTGGGGGACAACAAGGGTAGCCACTCCAGCACTACGGGTGGTAAGGATGGCTGAAGTAGACCCCGTCCCCCCACTCCAGCCGCCAGCTGGCTTCGGCGGCCGGATCCTGTGTGGGTCTCCTGCAGGAAAATCACAGAGTACCCCCCCTCCCGAAGGAAGGAGAGCACCTGGCTCCTGCGGAAACCCACCCTACAGCTCCGGGTGTTCAACGTGGCAAAGATGATGGGCGCCATGAGGAGGGCTGGGGGGGATCCTCGCCGGCAGGGACGCCCACGGCTCCCCAGCGGGCCGCGCAGCAAACCGTGACCCACCCCGAAGGTGAGCAAGGAGTCACGGAAGCTGCGGACCCGGTAGTAAGTCGCGGCACCCTGCTTCCCGGTCCTCTTGCCCTCCCCCATGAGGGCCCTCATGGCTCGGAGGATCTGGCGGAAATCCCCCCAGCGCTGGAGAGCAAGCGCTACCTTGTTGCGGGAGCCCCCGACGTCTTCCAGGAACTCCCGCAGCTCCTCTCGTAGCGTATGGGGGGGTGGGGTCACTGGCCTCCAGCGATCCACCGGCGGGGCCTCTGGGACAGCCCCATGGCCTACTGAGACGGGCAGGCAAGGGGCGGACCCGCAACGTGGCGCCCGATGGGCCGGCGCCACGGGCTCCACCTCAGACCCCGGCTCGATGGGGAGCGGCGGAGGGAAGAATGCAGCCCCGAGGGGGTCGGGACTGTGAAACATAAAGGCCGCTCCCTGGGGGTCTCCCTGCGGGAAAGGGAAGGAGACAGCCCCAGGGGCGGCAATAACAGCGTGGGAGGTGGAGGGGATAGGGACGGGGTCAGGAGTAAGGGCAGGGCTGGGGTCAGGAGCAGGGTCGGGAGGAGGGACAGAGATGGGACTCTGGGCCGCAGGAGCTGAAACGTCAGGAGGCGGCTCCTCGCAGCCAGGCGCAGGGGTTTGAGGGGTTGGGAGGGAGTCCCCGGGGACACTGGGTTCAGGCTCAACTGCTGGCAGGGCAGCCTCAGCGGTGAGGGATGCAGAACCCTCAGTGGGGCCCCCGCCCATGAAGGAAACCGGTTGCCCCGCGCCACCGAGGGATACCCCTAGTGGCTCGCCTCCCGGCCGTGAGGCACCGGCCCTCACCTCAACAGGCTCGGCAGCCATCAGCGGGGTGCCCTCCGCGGCCGGGCAGGCAGAAGAGTCCAGGGGGCCCCCGGAGGCGGGAGTGGATGCAGCAGTCGGGACGATGGGACAAAGGGAGGGGGAATCCGGGGTGAGGTTGGCTAGGTCGGGGTCCGCTGACAGAGGGTCAATCTCCGCCAGGGTAACTGGGGTCAGACCCAGGGCCTCGATCTCCTCAAAGAGGGAGGGGAGCTCACCGCCCACCACCCCGGGGTCGTCCCCACTCGCACCCGAGGTGACGCTCACCATGGGTGTTGTAGGGGGCACAGGCGGCACGGTGATAGAAGGGGACTCATCAGGGGCCTCCGCCAGGAGGGACTGCGGAGGAGGGACAGTGGTACTCTCCAGTGCTGCCACGTCTTCCCCAGCTGGGACTGGCATATGGTCCGATCCCGTGGGCATGGCGGAAGGCTCGGTGTCTGCGGCCCCCTTCCTAGTCTTACGGGGGGCTTCCGCATCAGATGGGGCGAGCGGAGCCCGAGCCTTCCACTTGCCTCGCCTACCCTGTACTAGGGTCCAGCCTTCCATGGTGTCACCTGCGGGCTGGTTGACAGGGGTTGGGTCGGAGGGCAGGGATGTTGGTTCGTGGACTTGGAGGGGCACTGGTGGGACAGCCAGAGGAAGGGAAGATACCCCCTGGGGAGGGCCCTCTCCCACGGCCAGCGGTACCCCTACCACAGCCTCCTCCACAGGCCCCGCCAGGGCGCAGGCAGCGGAGGCGGGGCTCTCCCACTCATCTGGGCATGCCGAGGGAGGTACCCCTGCAGCCCGAGCGGGAGCAGCGATGGATTGAGGAGGAGGAGGGGCGGCCCTGGGCACTGGGTGGCCAGGCGCGCCGGCGATGACTGGGCCGGCACTCTGCCGGGGCTCGGGGGTCCCGGGTGCTTCTTCGAGCTGGGCCAAGGGGCAGTCCCTCCGGACGTGCCCCGTCGCCCGGCAGAGGTAACACCGGGTCTCCCCCGTAGAATAGTGCACCCGGTAATGGGCCCCCTAATAGGGGACCAGGAAGGACCCCTCGAGCGCCTCTCCGCCACGCGCCGCCGGCGGCAGTTGAAGCTGCACCTGCCGGCGGAACGAGAGGACGTGACGGAGGGCAGGGTCCTTGCAGCCCAAGGGGAGAGGGCTCACTATAGAAATGGGCTTCCCCAGAGTCGAGAGGGCGGGTAGCAGGGTGGCATTGGGAAGGAAGGGAGGGACGGATGTCAGAACAACACGAACACCCAGGTCCTCCAGCGGCTCTAGGGGGACGAACACGCCCCCCATCGCCAGGCCCTTCTCCACCGCCTCCTGGGCAGCAGTCTCCGAGGCAAGGAAGAATACCACCTTGCCATACATCTTGGAGGCCACCACGATGGCCGTTGGCCCCACCACCATTGCCAACGCCCGCACGTAGGTCTCCACGTGGGGCGAGGCGGGCACCAGGAGGCAACGGACGCCGTGCTTCCTGGTCAAGGTGGGGAACGAGCCCCGGCCGCCGTAGGTGGTACTGGAGGCGGCGGTCGTGGGAGATGACGTAGCGGCGGGCTGGGGGGCCGCCGCCACCTGGGTGTATGCCCTGGGGGCCGGGGGAGGGGCACCCGCAGAGCTGGTGGAGGGAACAGCGGGGAGGGGCGCCGCGGCCGATGGCGGAGCCGCTGCAGCGGTGGCAGCCACTGCCATGGAGGGCTTAGTCTTCTGAGTGGGGCCCTTCCCCTTGTTCTTGCCCTGGCCCTTTTTGCCAGCTGGGGGGGATCCCCCCGAATCGGAGGGGGCGAGGGACATGGCAGCAGTGGAGGTCACCCCGGTGCCTGGCGCTGCCGGCGCTTTAGTGGGAGAGGTGGCAAGCGGTCCGGCAGCGGCGGTTGAGCCTGAGACTGGGGGGGTTTTGGGGGAGAGCAGGCGGGGGAGGGGCGACAGGGGTTGTCCCAGGGGTCCCACCCGCTGCGTCTCCCGCCATGGTGAGTAGGGAGGGAAGGGAAATACCCGAGAAGGGGAGGGGAGGGAAAGCAGGTCAACCACTCTTCCCTGCTATGCTGTAGGCAGGGGAGGAGGGTGCCAAAATGGGGGAGGGGGCAGAGAAGGGGACTATCAAGGACTCGGGGGGTGGGGTCAGGCACCGACACAAGATCGAAATCCGGCTCCTCTAGCTGCACTAGGGGAGGGGAGGGATACAACAGCAATTGGGGGGTGCAGTGCAAGAGGGGCAAACTCAAACAGGGGGGAAGCACAAGCGCACTAAAGGGGCATGGGTGCACGAGGGGAGGGGCAGATCAGGACGAAGGGGCCATAGGGAAGGGGAGCAACCAGGCTGGGAGTGGGGCAGAGGGACCAAGGGGCTAGCTTCAGGGCTGGGGCAGGACAAACAAAGCTGCAAAGCGAGACGGGCGGGGCAGGCAAACAAACTGAAGCTGGGGGGGGTAAAATGCTACAAGGAGCAATGGGGCAGTCAACAAGGGGCAAAGCTAGGGGGCCTGTTGCAGAGGGGAAGGGGTCAGTCCAGGGGAGGGGAGGGTGCGTGCACCCACGAGCACTTGTGCAAAGTCAATATGGGTGGCTGGCTACTGCTGGAGGCCCAAACGCTGGGAAAAGGGTGTGGCAAGCCAGGCAAGCAGCTGAGTCCCAGAGGCGAGGACCAAGGCAGATGGCAAGCAGTCTGTGGGGGTGGTGGAGGGGGCAGCAGTGGTGGTGGGGGGGGACACAGATGGACCAAGGGGCAGGCTCCACGCCACACCCCTTGTGCCCCCACAAACACAGTCTACACCCCCACCACTAGAGCACAGTCAAAGAGTTACTCAGTTCCTGAGGGCCCCCTCCACAGTGGTCTCCAGAGTCTTCCTGTGTACTCCCCAAGCAGCCGGTGGTCTTCTCAGTCCTCACCTTCCTCCAGGCTCCAGCAGCTCCCAGGCAAACACAGCTCCAGCAGCAGCTCCTTCTCCAGCAACCCTGGTGGCCAGGCAGGAAGGACCTCACATAGGTGGTAGCAGCAGTGGTGGTGGTGGTGATGGGGTCCTGGCTTCTCCCCCTGGAGGTGGAGAAGTGGGGGCTGGCCAGCAAGGCCCCCCCACCCCGCCTCGCCCAGCAGCAGTCCAGCAAAGGAGCACTCAAGCCAGCAGCAGCAGCCCAGGAAGGGAGAAGGGGCTTTAGCCAGCAAGGCAGCCAGAGAAGGGGGAGCACTCCAGCCAGCAGGGCAGCCCAAGCAGAGAGAGCGTTCCCTGCAGCGGGGTGGATCCCAGCTCCTGCCCTGAAGGGCTTGAAACAGCCCTGGGGGAAGGTTGTGGCTGGGAGCTGCTAAACTGGGCTGGTTGGGAAGTGGCTGCAGCTGGGCCAAACTCCAGTCAGGCCCAGCTGGTCCCTATAAAAGGCTGTGATCCAGAGAGCCAGGAGGAGTCTCCTTCTGCCTATAGAGGGAGATGGGCCTGGCTGCAGGAAGCTAGAGACAGGGTACGTGAGTGGAGCAGGGCTGGGGAAAGGCAGAGGAGCTGGGGAGCTCTAACCTGGAAAGCCTCAGGCTGTGGCCTAACATAAGGCAAATAGGTACGGGGATTGCAGAGGGCAGCCCCAGGGGTAGGCCAAGGGAGCAGGTCCAAACCCTCCTTGCCAGTGGTGAGTAGGCTGATACTGCAGTCTGTCCCAGGGCTTGGGGCTAGACGATGACTGGTAGTAGCCTTATACTGAGGCGAGATGGGAATAGGGGGTGGGGGTTCCCCAGGGAGACTCTAAGTCTGAGGAGTTACTGCCAGGGAGCAGCACTCCAGATAAAGGGGCATTGGGGTCCAGGGAGGGACACAGTGGCCAGAGGACAGGTGGTCACCAGCCTGCAGAGGGCGCTCCAGAGCTGGAATGAGCTAATTCCCAGAAGTCACCAGCAGGAGGCACCTCAGGGGTGAGTCCGCTCATCTACAGTGCTATTTTCATACAGTCACATCGTGCATTTATAAGCATAGTACAGAAGTATAAAATTAGATCTAATTGTGGTAACAGGCTAGCAATTTCTTTCCGCTGCCACCTAGACTTATAGCATCTTCTCCTACAATACTAGGCAGAATTATGTGGCTTGCTGCAGCAAAGTTTATGGTTGTCCTAATACTTGTGTTCCACAGCGATGGCATTTACCATTACTATGCACTATTGTATCACCCTCTCTATCTATCTCTCCTCTCTCCTGCCATCAAATTTCTAGGAAAAAAATCTGAACCTCTATCCACGAACAACCAAAACACCAGAACTGTGTGTGATGTAAAACCTACATGTACTCACTGTACCACAGGACACGTGTCAGGTTGCTCAGAAGTAGCAACCATTTTTGAGGTAGGGCTGTGCTAGCCCCCATAGCTGTTGTGCTTCCTATTCCTCTATGTGGAGAGAATGATTTGTAGAGTCACAGTTTTATCTGCTCCAGCCCCAAATCTAGCCCCTGTACCAGTACAGAAAGAAGGGAGCAGTCATGGAGTTGCACTCTCTCATGCCAGAAAATTTACATCCCTTGTGTGTGATCCTGCCATCCTAACCTGTCTGCCTCAGCATGCAGCAGAACCCTACTGTTTCAGCTGGGGGCAAGGCTTCCTGTGCCTGTGGAGCAGAATGCAGGATTTACCCTGAAGAAGAGTTAAAATGTAAAACAAGATTGTGGCAGGTGTTTGACTGATTCTAAGCAGCGGGCAACAGATGGCTGTAAGATCCGATTTGAAGATGAGCAGTAGATGAATATTCATCAATGGAGCTGCTGATTGAACAAGTTCTTGAATCAGTCCATCTCTTCTAAATGTATACATTAGAGCCTGGTGATTCACAAGGTGAACGATAATTTCCAAAGTTCTCCTAGAAGGAATTTCTTTTTAGAGTTTTCAGCTTAAAGATGAATGATTTCAAACAGCTGTGTGACACTTGCAGAATAAAATAAGCACAAGGTTGAAAGGAGGATGAGCAAATGACCGTGTCAGTCATTATCTAGCCCTACATTTGTTTTATATTATTAGAGTGGAAAGCTTCAGTTCTCAGGATGCACATTTGAAGATTACAGGCAGTCCTTCCAATTTCAATTTTGATTGCTCAAATACTTTGGATTCTTGAAAGAGATCATATGTATTAAAGTACATATATAGAAGAATGTATACTCTTTCTATAGAAAGGATTCCTCCTGTTAGGGTTTATCATTTATTATGCATTTTCTTTGACAGTTTGTAAAATATGCACTATATAGAAAGATATCCATGTGCATAAACAAATACATGCTGCCACGGTGTCACAGTCTTTGGCGCTCTGGAACTGCTCTGAATGAAGCTCAGCCAGGACTCTGGTGCAGCGAGTCTCTCCTCATGGCACACTCACCAGGGCAAGAAGCCTGCTTGGCTTCTGTGCTTCTTGGATCTGAGCTTGGAACGTTCAGCATTCCTGTTCACAGTGTGAGCTCCCCTCAGCGAGTCCACAGCCTTACATGTCTCTTCTTTCTCCCCCAAGGGCCATGCACTCCAACTTCACAGTCAGCAATGACTCTCGGCCAGCATTGTACAACAGAAGGGTTTATTACTTCCTAGGAACACAGTGTAGAACAGGTCTTGTTAACACAGAAATCTGGAATACTTAGTAAAGTCCATCTTGAGGGGACCCAGAGCTCCAGGGCCCTGGGTCCTCCCCCCTGAGTCCCAAGCCAGGAAACTGCCCAGCAGTTTCCAGCTACCTGGTCTCAGTCATGACTGTTGCCCCTCCTCTGTCCTTTGCCTCTTTGCCAGCAAACGTGTTCAGGTCTGCACCTTTCACTTGCTCCAACTTGCCTCAGCCAGCTGGCTCCAGGTGAGAGGCCCTCCAACCATCTGTTGCAGGTTACAGGGTTCTTTAGCCATTCTCTACCTGCAGGCAGCTAGAGGCAGCCACACCTGCCTACTAGAATCTCAGCAAAAATCTCTCACACCCTTGTCCCACTAGTGGGTATTTCTGTAACACACAGGGAAAACTGAGGCATGCAGTATTCATGCAAAACATTAAGAAAAAACCTCCCACTTTGCCACACTTGCACACATAAATCAATAGGTATCCATTCCTGTATATAGGGAGTCTGCCAGTATATGGCTCAGTAACCAATGAACATGGAGTATGAATTTCAGATAATGGAATTTGTGATGGGAGAGTGCTGATGAGAGATTAGTGCTCGGGTCAGAGAGAAAGAAGGAAGCAATGGAAGAGAGACTCGCAAGTCTAGGAATAGAATTTTATGGTAAAGATTCTATCTAAAATTGTTGGTTATGGCTCCACTTTGTGTGTGTGTGTGTGTGTGCATGCGCACGGGAGTGCATGCGTGCACTATATAAAAATTTTCCTTTTCATATGCAATAAATTAATGATGGCAATGTGCAATTGCCTTTTGGGTACACAGTATAATACAGTCTTTAATTATATGACCACACCATTTGAATGTGTGGTCAACGCAACATAAAATATTTTTCTACATTCTTATCAAGGTGTATCATTGTATGGAACTATGCAGTATTTGGGGGTTTTTTAGATCCAGATAACCAGAGTTCTTGAAAGAAATTTCTATGAAAAGTACACAATGAAAAGTACGAAGTATTCAGACTACAGAGAGTAGCAGTAATAATGTGTGGCATATTTATGAGGTAAATTTAAGTTACACTTTTTTGAAAATACTATCTCAATCTCAGTGTTTATGTTCTTTAATATAGCTTATAACTACACCATTAATGCTTAATAATGGTACTCTTTAAGTTTAATTTAATGTTCTTTTAAAATACACTGTGGCATTCAATGTCCTAATTTTTTTACAGAGAAAAAAGAAAAGACAACTCAAAAGCAAAAACATCTATTTCCAAGGTTTTGAAATTACTGTGGCTTGTAAAATAAATAAATAGCTTCACCAAATAACCTCGATAATAGAGCACTTTGGGAAAAGAGTAAAGATTTTCCATCAAAAATGTTGAAGGCAAAGAATTATCTTTGTTTTTTATTAATTGTTTGGGGTAATTTTTCCAGCTTTTATTTTAAAAAATAAAAGCACCTCAACAAAGCTTTTTTTCTTTTTTTTTTTTTTTGAAAACTAAAATTAACAGGAAAACTTTTTTTAAAATAAAACCTGAAATATTTTGGGGGTTCTTAGCTTTCAAAATTCAAGCAAAATGTAGACCACCTCCCTTTAGTCTTGCTACACTAAGAACTATCCTTGACTGAAGCAAAAAGAATCAAGGTACCTACCCTATTTACATCACTTGTGTGAGGGGTAATCTAAGGCGCTTAGCACATACTTGACTTTTATGCATACAAGGCATGTGCTTTTTAGGTGCATAGTTCTTAAACGTCTATACATTAATCAAATGATAACCAATTTCTTCTGTAACAAGGCTGAACACTAAGGACCATTTCCACATCAAATTGCAACTTTCACATTAAAGCTATTTTGTCTGTCGCCCTGTTCAAGACCCATTAAAAGAAAGGGGTAGACTGAGACTTATAAAAACCACTTAGAAGACTCATAGAAATAAAACTAAATGGTTTCTGTTTCATAGGCCTGTACATATTCTCATAGGCAAAGAGGTCGTTCAGCAGGGAAAGCAGCAGGAGAAAGGATCAGTTTCCTATCATATCTGGAAAACTGCCTAAACCATGTTGGAACTATTCTTGCAATGAACTGTTTCACTGCATACCTAAGTTACCTCTGCACTCATTTACAACCCATCTTTCTTTAGGGGCACATTGGAATCTGGTGTACATAATGCTTTCAAGCACTCGCAGTGTGGTCAGATCAAAATGATTTCTTTTTTCCCTGCAACAGGCTATAGAGTGTTTCCTCAATGGAATCTGTTTCCCTGCCAAACTGAAACTTTAAAATCTCCATCACTGTATAATTTATAATGTGGAAATTATATCCTTTCACTCCATCTTCCATATTACCCCCAAATAAACAGCAGCCATACAAGTTTTCCTAGCATGCTCCACTTCTAGAACATGCTCATCAATTCCTCAGGACCATAGGTGCTGGAACTAGGAGTGCTGGAGGTGCAGCTGACCCCCTGACTTGAAGTGGTTTCCATTATATACAAGGTTTACAGTTCAAGGTAGCCACTGAACCTGTAAACCATCTATATAATGGAAATCAGCACCTCCACTACACAAATTGTTCCAGCACTCCTGCTCAGCACCTCTGCTGAGCCTACCACCAAGGCTGTCAATTGTGCCAATTAGCTGAAGTAGTGTGCCTGCTTGGGATGGTTTGAAAATAAGTCAGCAGCAGGCAGGGTTAAATGTGCCTAGCTCTAGATTCTGAAACACAACTTTAAAATAAAATAGTTTCATGTTCTTTTTACTACATATTTCTTACCCAAAAGATAAATAACCTTGCTGTGAGAGCAATGCAATGAGAAAAATGAAATCAGTGGCAGACAATATAGCACCATGTGCCCTTTTTCCTAATGCACCTAGCCCTAAAACTAAACTTTCCAAAAAAAAAATCTTCATTAACACTTTTATAGCATGCTGACTTTGTAGAAACACTGCAGCAAGTTGTGTATGAAGTATAAAATGAAAAAATTCCAGCATACCCCATGAACTTTGCAAGTATTGCAATTTCTGCTTTCCTGTATAGTTTGCTGGAGTATTTAGCAAATTACCTTGAGGGAGGGAAAAAAATTACTATGGCTAAATCTTGGAAACAGATTTGCCCAAGCCCATCCCTCTACCCATATGGGGCCCAAAAGATGTAAGCAGGGCTCTATACAGGCAAAGGGGAGCATCCAGAGACATCCACTTGCAACATCTATTTCCTAGACATCTCAGCTAGGTGCTATTTCTTTGATGTATTCAGTACAGCGTACAGTAAAACCAGAAAGGTGAGTTAAATTTTATTCAGAGTCAAGTCCTGGCCACATTGAAATCAGTGGCAAAATTTTAAAAAAAGTTTCAATTATATACTCTCAGTCTAGAAAAAATGTTTCCACATCAAGATCATTTCTTATTAAAGACAGTGAGCTTCTCAGGGATGAGACTTTCTTCCTCTGTTTGCTAGCAACATATTGTGCTTGCTGCCAGCAATGAGCAAAAAGAATCCAAAAGATTTTTCCTTTTGAAAGTAGGCAAAGTCCATAATACATTTTGTATTTTTATTTTACTTTATTTTATTTAGTAATGAAAGTCTGAAACCATAAACTTACAAAAATATTGCCCTATTCTCTCCTCCATAGAGTTAACTCAAACACCAGAGGACTCAGTTCTGCAGGATGTCCCATGTAGGTGGACCCCCGAGCTTACATGAAGTCCACGTCAAGTCAGTTGAGCTTTGTGTGGGTGCATAAGTCTGACTATACAGAACAGCTTTGTTGAAACTTGGCATGTTAATATTGCTCAAGTTAGAAGACAGTTGGTTAAATAGCCATAAATGATAAATAATTGGAGAATTGCTTCTAAACATTCTCATTAGATGCTTGGTAAGGTATTATAGCCTAATGAAGCACTGCTCCTTTCATTTAATTAATTAAAATTGAAGTGATTTCCTTTTATTATTTGAAAATAGGTGCCCACCCCAAGATGTTGGAACATTTACAAATGTTACGCCACATCTAAAATAAAACTAATAATAACACCTCAAATCATATAGAAACTACTACTCTTTTTTATCCCTCTCCTCAGGGAAAGCCTGGGAGAACAAACAGGCCTTGTAGGATGTCTGCAAAGTCTGCAGACTGAGACTGTGATGAACCAAGACAGGGAGCAAATCCTGCAGTGAAGGACCCCTCACTGCCATGTGCCTAGCTCCTTGTGATTAAAACTGGAGCCTTGAGTGCTTTAGATGATTGCAACTATGGTGGTATCTTACTTTGTAACACACAATGCACATTCTCCCAGCATAGCCTGATGAGTGCAGGTGCTGCATAAGGAGGACTGTAAATGTTGCATTGAAGCACACAGAGCATAATACTTTATGAAACAAAAAGACCAACAATAAGCCCATTGTCCTAACCCAACAGAAACATCTGAAATTTGCATGCATGAATGAACTACAGATAACTCTGATTGTTTATCCACAATTCTTGACACATTCTGCAGATTCTCAGCTCCCATTATGTTTTTTAAAAGTCTTATTTATTTATTTAGAGAGCTTTCTATAGCTCTCGTCACCGCAGTGTTTGAGAGTATAGCAGTTGCCAAGATGAGCCATGACAATGTAAGCAGATGTACGAATGTTAATTTCATATTGCTGAAAACTATCCTGAGACAAACAATCAGCCTGATCCTGAAAACTTTTTCTATCTTCTTGGAGTAGTAAATGGTGGGAATGTGCCCATCATGCTCACCTCAGTGAAATATGAACCCCGCCTCCTTCATAATCTCATCCAAACCGGAAAGACTTTCAACATCAAAGGCCAAATAGGATTATTTAGATGTTAATATTCTTAAGCTTGGGCAGTTCCTTTTGGCTCATGTCTGTTAAGAACAATGTCAGTCCACCATTACCAATACATCGGAAAACAGGACACAGCCACCTTGAAATTCAAACTTCTGTCTGGCAACTGTGATAGATAAAAAAATTCCAAGTTACACCTCAGAACAATATCCTTGAACTAAGTTGGCAGAAATAAATCTTTGTTTGTTTCTTTTGTATATTTTTCAGCACCTCATGTGTAGCTAGTTTCACTCTTTTTCCCCTTTGTAGGGAGTTTTGTCCTCATACTTCAACAGGCACACAGTGGCTCTACATGGACAGATGTTGCAATTGCAGATGCTTAATCAGTTTTTTATATGTTGAAAAGACACTTCTAGGCCTCAATCTTGTAAACATGCATGTAACTTTCATGCATATATAAAGTTACTAATGTGCATAAGAGTTTGCAAAACTGTGACCATGAACATCACCAGAACTTCCATAAATTATTTCAAGGGAACTTTAACTTTTTAAAAAGGCATGTAACCCTTCTGCCAGGCAGAATTGATAGCAGCAAGGGCTGGGTTCAATACATAGAGGTCCCTTCCCTATAACGTAATGCAAAACCAGCTTGAGTCCCCACCCAGTGACCTGGGAAAATCTTACACACACCCTTGGGTGCCTCGAAGAGGCAATACTTCCCCTCTCACAAGCATAGAGTCTCGGTGTAGCAGAAAAGGTTTAATTACAAGAGATAAACAACAAGCATTAAATTGGGAAAACACCTCAACTAGAGTTCATAGACCAAACCATGAGCAAAGACCCACCCCAGGAAATTGGACAGTGTCCTTTTCCCTGGGCTCTTGAGTCCAGCAACCCCAAATCACTCCAAGACTCCAAAGTCCAATACCCCAAATGTCCCTAGAGTCCAGCAACCCAAAGATCACCCACAGTCCCAAAAGTCCCACAGTCCAAAAGTTTCTGTCCCGGGTTAGCGCAGCCCCAGAGTTCGAGAGTCTATCTGCAGAGGTCCGTTCACCTCCCCCCCCCCGCAACCTGGGTAGAAGGGGGCACCTTACGTGGTCCGGGGCCAACTGCCCTGCCTCTCCATGGGGTTCTGCTTACAGATAGCTAAGGGTTAATGTCTCTTTCACCTGAAGCACCTGACCAGAGGACCAATCAGGAAACCGGATTTTTTCAACTTTGGGTGGAGGGAATTTAGTGTCTGAGTCTTTTGTCTGCCTGCCTGCTTTCTCTGAGCTTTGGAGAAGTAGTTCTACTTTCTAATTTTCTGTTTCTAAGTGTAAGGACAAAGAGATCAGATAGTAAGTTCTATGGTTTCTTTTCTTTGGTATTTGCATGAATATAAGTGCTGGAGTGCTTTGATTTGTATTCTTTTGAATAAGGCTGTTTATTCAATATTCTTTTAAGCAATTGACCCTGTATTGTATCATCTTAATACAGAGAGATCATTTGTATGTATTTTTCTTTCTTTTTATATAAAGCTTTCTTTTAAGACCTGTTGGAGTTTTTCTTTACTTCAGGGAAATTGAGTCTGTACTCACCAGGGAATTGGTGGGAGGAAGAAATCAGGGGAGATCTGTGTGTTGAATTTGTTAGCCTGATTTTGCATTCCCTCTGGGGAAATAGGAAAGTTCTTTTTGTTCCAGGATTGGGAACGGAGAGGGGGAGTCACTCTGTGTAGTTTCACAGAGCTTGTGTCTGTGTATCTCTCCAGGAGCACCTGGAGGGGGGAAGGGAAAAAGGATTATTTCCCTTTGTTGTGAGACTCAAGGGATTTGGGTCTTGGGGTCCCCAGGGAAGGTTTTTCAGAGGGACCAGAGTGCCCCAAAACACTCTAATTTTTTGGGTGGTGGCAGCAAGTACCAGGTCCAAGCTGGTAACTAAGCTTGGAGGTTTTCATGCTAACCCCCATATTTTGGACGCTAAGGTCCAAATCTGGGACTAAGGTTATGATAGGGGGCACCTTACGTGGTCCGGGGCCAACTGCCCTGCCTCTCCATGGGGTTCTGCTTCCGCCTTCTCCACGAACTGCTCCGTTCTACCAGCCACTCCACTCTGATCCTCCAGCCGTCCTCACAAACTGCTCCACTCTGCCAGCTGCTGTGCTCCACCAGCCATCCCGTGATCCGCTCCAATCATCCCTGCAAACTGCTCAGCTCCGCTTGCTCCATGAGCCGCTTCACCTGTCCCACAGCTGCTCCACTCTGCCAGCTGCTCTGCTCCACCAGCTGTCCTGTGATCCGCTCCAGCCGTCCCCACAAACTGCTCGGCTCCACTCACTCCATGGCTCCACAAACTGCTCCACTCTGCTCTGCCAGCTCCTCCACTAGTTAGTACAGTACTCAGTGCTCTCAGCTCAGCAATTCCAGCTCTTTGGTGATTTCAGCTCACAGTAGGGGAGCCCCAGTGCTAGTGCACCATTAGTGCATAGTGAGTTCAGCTCAGTAACCTGTATCTAGATTCTTAAGGAAATCAAAAATCAACTCTGATAATCCACAGTGGAGAAAGGAATAGGTGGAACTGGTGCTTCTGGCTCACACAAGGAGCCTACAACACGAGATACAGATACCTGTCCCCAGCCTCTCTCTCAATTCACTGGGTTTTGGAACCCATGTCCCTTGTCTAGCAAGTGCTATTTAGTTGTGGGTGAAACCCTTTATCATAAAACAGTTTCATAGTTCCTCATTTACTTAATCAGGGTGACAACACTTTATTCCTCCTGCCCCAATAACAAAAAAAATGGGGATCCCACAGCTGTGAAAGTAACCATTTTAGGCTGCTGTGGGCTATGCTAGGCGGAGTGGGTGTGCCTATGCAAACACAATCAGCCTCTGAAATTCTTTTCCACACTCACCATAATTCACCACCAGATGTCAGGGTAGAGCTCATCCTGACTCTGCTTACAGGCATATTAATTAAAGGGTATTTTAGAAGAAACTTGATTCTTTAACAAATTAGTCAAATTAAACAAGTTTCAGGTTAACTATGTTCTTTATAAAATTGGGGGGTGGGGAAAATCAGGAAATTCAAAAGTTAGAGGGCCTGGTTATTTGTGTACACCAGCTACACAGTGGTGTAATAGGAATCACTTCACTGGAACTATTCCTCATGTAGTCTTCTGTGACAAGATAATCAAGCACAAGTTTCCTTTAGTAACATTAATTCAGCTCATAGCACATAGCTTAACTAAGGATGCAAAATGAGAACTGGCCAGAAAAATTCTGACAAAGCACTGTCCCCACCCAGCTCCCAGCTCCCCACCAGCATGGAGCCATGAAATTGACAAGAATGGCAGATGAGCTGATGGTGTCTGCACAGACTCTGTGTCACCCTAACTACACCAATATAAGCCCTACACCTCTCATGGAGGTGGACTTATGTCAGTGTAGTAGGGCACTTGCATTGGAGGGAGCCAGACTGTAGTGAGCTATCATAAACAGATAGCTAAGGGTTAATGTTCTTTTACCTGTAAAGGGTTAACAAAGGGAACCAAACACCTGACCAGAGGACCAATCAGAAAACAGGATTTTTCAAATGTCAAGGGAGGGAAGTTTTTTGGGTGGGTGTTCTTTGTCTTGGTTCAGTGGCCCTCTTGGCTCTGAGAGTGATCTCTCTATCTCCAGGCTTTCTAATCTTCTGTTTCCAAGTTGTAAGTACAAGGATAGTAAGACAATAGGTTTATATTGTTTTTTTGTATTTACATGTGTGTAGTTGCTGGAATGTTTTAAATTGTATTCTTTTTGGATAAGGCTGTTTATTCATTTTTTCTTTTAAGAAATTGACCCTGTATATTGTCACCTTTAATACAGAGACCATTTTTGTCTTTTTCTTTCTTTTTATATAAAGCTTCTTTTTAAGACCTGTTTGAGTTTTTTCACTGGTTAAGGCTAAGGAATGAAGGGAGGGGGAAAATCTCTTTGTGTTAGATTTACTAAGCCTGACTTTGCATACTCTCTGGGTGAGGGGAGAGAGAGATTTGATCTCTCAGTACTTGTGTTTCAAGGACTTGAAGCAGGGAAAATCCTAGAGTACCCAGGACGGGGAAATCTGGGAGGAGGTAAAGAGGGGGAAGGGAAGTGGGTTATTTCCCTTTGTGGTAAGACTCAGGGCATCTGAGTCCTGGGGTCCCCCAGGGAAGGTTTTGGGGAGACCAGAGTGAGCCAGACACTGGAATTTTCTGGCTGATGGCAGCGATATCAGATCCAAGCTGGTAATTAAGTTTGGAGGTGTCATGCTAGCTTCTCATGTTCTGAACTCTAAGGTTCAGATCTGAGTAGGAAAGTTATGACATGAGCACACTGACATACTTAGGTCGACCTAACTCTATAGCGTAAACAAAGCCTAAGTTGATTACTTCTTGCCCTATCCTCAGTAGACATAGAGAACAATTGACCACCATCCTCTTTCATATATTTGAAGATTATTGTTGTTTGTGTGTCTCCTTGGCCTTCTTTTCTCAAGACCGAGCATGCCCAGTTTTTTTTAACTTTTCCTCATAGGTCAGGATTTCTAAACCTCTTATTTTTGTCATGCTCCTTTGCACACTCTGCAATTTGTTCACTTTCCCAACATGCAGTTCCCAAAACTGGACATAATGCTCCAGTGCTGAGTTAAGTGGAAAATTGGCTCCTCTGTCTTACAGATAACATTGCTGTTCATATATCCCAGAATGACATTTGCCTTCTTTGCAAAAGCATGACAAAGTGTATTTCAGTGTTTCCAGAATGAAATAGTGTAGGATTAGTTCTCTGTCCAAATTCAGAATGAATAAAATTCCCAAAACTCAAAAATTATTGCAGAGCTAAAATTATTTTGCCCAGACAGCTCTACCTAAGGCAATCTTGGAGATCCAAACAAACCAAGGCCCCAATCCTGCAAGCTGATCTGCCACTGAGTTTCAGTGAAATCAGAGGAGCTCTATATGGGTGCAGAGTTTTGTCTGCATGGATCAGCCCAGTCTCTAAGAGCCCAGTTCAGGAAGCACTTAAACACATGCTTATCTTTTGGCATTTCCTTTTGTCCCAGTGACTTCACAGCAACTGAGATGGATGAGATTTTAGTATCAGGTTAAAATGCACATGGCCTAATTAGGGATACATTGCTGAGTTGGGGTTTCACAAGGCTATAGTCTTTAAAAAGGAAACACCATCATATATATTTATGTGGCTAAGTTAATATAAAAGGAACTTTTAGTTGTATTTTTTTCTTGAGATTTCTCTTTTTAGCTATTTCATCTTGATGTATTTATTAATAATGATTTTATTTTTCTGCGAGTGTTTGGCATCCAAATGGGGGGAGGGAAGAGGAAGTGTATGTGGGAATGGGGGAAGGTTGCTAAACCCAGTGATTTACCATTAAAAATGCAACTCTGGGGGTTTTAGTTTTAATTAAAAAGATAATTGGAATATTTTTCAAATAAAAATGTTAAACTATAATTATTTTTGAAGCACCACCTTTAATTTCAAGAATTCCTTCACAATAACTTAAAGCTTTATGCTACTATAGGAGCTCATATTTCTTCCTGAGAAAATTATTATGTATGAGTCTGTGACTTAGCATTTTAAGGTACAGTACAGAAAAGAATTGTTACAGATTTTATATTTCCTTATTAAGATAATGAGCAGCATCCATCACTTAGACTGAATTAAAACCAACATAATAAGCACTATCAGGCTTGTTATAATTATGATGAACCAAAGTGTGTTAAAATGCTCCTTGATAATTACTCTTGATAATGAAACTGATATTTCAGAGAATGATTCTTGTGACTTCTTAATACTGCTACTGATGCAATTTACAGGAGAGAAAAATATCAGCAAGGTTGTGTTCCTCTAAGGATGGGAGAGAAGAGAATATTCAATCCAGAAATTTTCCCTCTTTCCAATTGTGCATGAACCAAGTTTTTCCATTAGTATTCTTCATTTCAGATACAATCTTTCCTCACATTCTTTACATGCCTCTGCATTTTCTAGTTTGGTCCAAAATGTAGTTCATGGTGAAAGGCAGGAAGTACTGGATATTCCACCAGATAAACTAGGGCTGGTGAAGATGGAGGAAACCCTGGGGAACTGAAGGAGTTAACTGAAGAGAGAATGAGCAGTGCCATGTGTTTAGCTCTGCAACTGCAATGCTATATATATATATATATATATGCAATGTTTTTTGTGCTATATCTCAAAAGACCCTGCTATAATGCTATATCTCAAAAGACTCTGCTGTCTGTAGAAGCGAGTGGCCTGTTTTGTGTGCAGGTCAGTGCCGACAGGCAGGTAAGATGTGTAGTTTTTTCTCCTGGAGATTTTAGGTTAGTTTTTCTGATGTTGCATTCTTCAAGAATGAAGATTGTGTCAATCAGAATGTGTCTGCATGGGGGTATTCCCTTACCTCAGCTCCTATCTTTCCTTTCTGATAATGTATATGGAGAAAGCTAAAAAGAAAGAAAGCTGGTGAGGAAGTTATTAGGAGATGAGGTGGGAGAAAAATGAGCATGGAGTAAGGGGAAAAGGGAAGAAATGACAGAGAGACCTCTTTTCCTAACAAGGGGCCTAGGAAAACTCCCATTGACTTCCATAACTATAAGTTATAGGATAACCACATCTTCTCACATTATTGGAGGTTAGGGGTGGAGAAAGGACCAAATTCATCCCTGTGTTGCTCCAGATCATGGCACAGGGTTGGAGGCAAGGCAGCTTGCGTCTCCTATGTCCTCGGTCTGCTGGGAGCTGTTTTAGCTTCTAGGGCAAGACTGATGATATTCTCACTTGCATCTGGTTGCCTGGTCCTTTGGGGTCTCACGGCAGACAGAAAACAACTGGGGCATAGGAACACCCCAGCCACTCAACATCCAGCCATCTGTCTCCTGGCCCATGATGCCGTTAGCTGTGAAAAATCTATACCTCTGCTAGTTGTGTCTATTGCCCCTTTGTAATCAATGAAAAGTGGCCATGAAATGGTCTTAATGTGGTGTGAAGATGTGGAGCAGACATGCCAAAACCACACACACACACACACAGAAATTGGGCTTGTTTTTGGCTTAATTGGCTTGTGAGTTGCCTGTTGGCTAGTTTTTGGCTTGTAGCTTGTTGTTTGTTGCTTTTTTTTTTATCGGCTCCCAGTAAGCAGTGGTAAGGAGGGCAAGCAAGAGCAAGTGAAAGAGAGAGCCAGGGGTACATAGCAGGCCCACCACAGTCCCAGACTGCACGCCGAGGGGATCTAGTCACATAGAGTGTTCAGGTTCTTAGAGATTGGCTTGTTTTGGCCTTGTTTTGAAATGGGATTAGCTTGATTTTTGGCTTATTGTGAAAGTCAGGATGCTTATTTACCACATGAAAGTTGGCAACTGTGATGTGGAGGAGTGCACGCATGCAAATTGGAAGACATTTACCAGGGAAAAGAAGCATAAAAGGTAAAGTAAGTATACAAAAGAGAGGTTAGAGGAGCTAAAGAAAAGTGCTTAGTAAAGCACAGTGAGTGAGAAAGGTACAAAATCCAAATGTAGTAGAAAGGAGGGAATCACAGTAAAATTGTATTGTCATGAACATACAGCTAAGGGTAGAGTAAGATCCCTCCTTTACCTGTAAAGGGTTAAGAAGCACAAATAACCTGGTTGGCACCTGACCAAAAGGACCAATAAAGGGAGAAGATACTTTCAAATCTAAGGGGGAAGGTTTTTGCTTTGTGCTCTGTGTGAGTGCTCTCTCCAACACAAAGAGAGAGACCAAGCTAGTAATCCAGCTCCTACTGAAATGATAGATCTAGTATTACAGAAATAGTAAGTAATGGCAAGGAAATGAATTAGATTATCTTTTGCTTCAGCTTGTGAATTTTCCCTGTGCTAAGAGGGAGGTTTATCCCTGTCTTTATAACTTTGAAGTTTTGCCAGGAGGGGAACCCTCTGTTTTAAATCCTATTACCCTGTAAAATTACCTTCCATCCTGATTTGACAGAGGTGCTTCTTTTTTTTTCTTTATAATACAATTCTGTTTTTTTTTAAGAATCTGATTGTTTTTTAATGTCCTAACAACCCAACGGTCTGGTCTGTGCTCACCTTGTTTACCTATCTCCCCAGGAAAGGGGTTGAAGGGACTTGGGGTGATATTTTGGGGAAACAGAAACTCCAAGTGGTCCTTTTACTGAATCTTTGACTCACTTGGTGGTGGCAGCAGTACTCATCCAAGGAGAAGGAAGGATTTGTGCCTTGGGGAAGTTTTTAACCTAAGCTGCTAGAAATAAGCTTAGAGGGTCTTTCATGCGGGTCCCCACATCTGTACCCCAGAGTTCAGAGTGGGAAGGGAACCCTGACACACATCTATAATTGAAAACAGATAAGTATGATAAATATAAATGAACAGCATTTTTAAAATCTCTTAAGGATTATTAGAGACAAACAGAATAAGGACTTGAGGAGAGAGTAAAACCAAGAATAAATAGAGGACCAAACAGAAACATCTTTGTGTCTTTATTGAAATAAATTATTTAATTACATTGATATGGCAGTTCACAAACCAAAGCACTCTTTAACAAGTAGTTAAAAAGTGGCCTGTTTTCAGGGGCGGCTCCAGGCACCAGCGCAGCAAGCACGTGCCTGGGGAGGCAAGCTGTGGGGGGCGGCCTGCCGGTTGCTGTGAGGGTGGCAATCAAGCAGCCTTCGGTGGCATTTCTGCAGGAGGCTCGCCCATCTCGTGGTTTCAGCAATAATTTGGGAGCGGGTATGCCGAAGGCGCGGGACCCGCAGATCACCCGCTGAACCACACTGCTGAATCCGTGTGACCGGCGGACCTCTCGCACAAATGTCACCAAAGGCTGCCTGACTGCTGTGCTTGGGGCAGCAAAAAACATAGATGTACCCCTGCCTGTTTAACCATAGTTTGTGACATCTTAAAGTGCTAGGATGTATGGGATGATTCCAAACAAGCTAAAAGGGAATGCAAGGCATTGGATCAGATCTTTGAATGTGGAAAGCATTATCAATATTCTGATGTGGGAGTAGCAATTATTTTGCTCTTTAAATATTTAGCACAAAGCATGTTTATAACAATTAATTTTCACTTATTGGAGGAAAGTGCTGTTTTGCAGTCACTATGGTTATAATATGTCCATTAAATGTGTTAATTGACTAGGTGTGTAGTGAAGATAATAGGAGTGTTTCCCATCCCATCCAGAGAAGCAGAAATGTTCAAGTTTGCTATGCAGTTTTTACCCTGGGCTCATTCCTGTTTAGGTGACTTCAGTGGATGTTGATGACACTCAGGCCCAAATGACTTACGGCCTCAAAATCGAGGCACCACTGGAAATATTTTGAGGAAGTTCTATGGCCTGTTCTATACAGGAGATCAGACTAGATGATCACAATGGTCCCTTCTTGCCTTGCAATATATGAATCGTCAAAACCCACACACCACTTGCAACCTAGCCCTTAGCACCCACATTTTCACTGTAAATGTCCCCTAAGTTTCTGCATCTGGGTGTAAGCACTACTCAGGCACCTGGATGCCCATCTCTTATCTAAGCCTCACCACGAGCCTCAAACCATGTAAAGATAGGTTTATCTCTCATGTGGGACCTTATTGGGTAGGTGTGCTCTGTGCACACCTAGCTCCAACAAAATGACCGGAGGGGAGTCATTCTCTCTCTCTGGTCTAATGTGTGTGTGTGTGTGTGTGTATATGTTATATATATAATGTGGCAAAGCCCCCATGAGTCTTGTGCCTCTAGGCGGTTTATGCTAGCCTCAGTGGCTCACTGTGACCCTCCATGTAGCCCTTCTCTCTCTAAGGCCAAGGTTACAGTCTACTGAGCTCTTTTCATCATAGGCTGGCAAGGAGGTTGGTGAGAGAACTCCCACAGTCTCTGTTGTCCCTGGGGGCTTATTTCAGAACAGTTTAGCCTCCTGTCCTGACAGGGGCCTGACTTCCCCTCCCAGGAGATGTTCCTGAAGTGATGGGTTGGGGGAAACCCGGGCCCATCCTCTACTCCAGATTCCGGCCCAGGGACCCTAATGGTTGCAGCTGTTGGCAGCCAACCTTTTACTGCCAGAGTTGCTACATTTTCCTGGGCCACTTCCCCACAGCTCTCCTACTTCTCCCTTCTTCACCCTTACCTTAGGGCTCCCTTAACGATGGTTTGAGGGTATCTTCATTAACCAGCCCTTCAGTCACACTTCCTCTCCTCTGGCTCCCTGGCTCTCCTCTGCTTTACTGGAGTGAGCCCTTTCTATAGTATCAGTGGGGCCTTAATTAGAGTCAGGTTGTCACATTAGCTTAATGGCCTCACCTGACTCTTTACAGGTTAATTAGAGTCAGGTGTTCTCAATAGCCTGGAGCAGCTCCTGCTCTGGTCAGTCAGGGAACAGAAAACTGTTAATCCAGTGGCCAGTATATCTGCATTCTGCTATTCTGCTGTACCCAACTGGCCTGGGTCTATCACAATATATATATATACACACACACAAACAATGTGGAACAACTTTAGCAGGAGAAATTGAAAGAGGCACACAAAAGAATTCCACATATCCCAGTCGTTAGAGCAATTACCTGAGAGTTGGGAAACTCATGTTTAAATCATTTCTGAGGCAAAGGGACAATTGAGGCAGGGTATCCCACATCCTGAGTGAATGCCCTCATCACTGGGCTAAAGTCAATAAGATAAGCCTCGTCTTCTTTCTTCCCCACCATCCATGTAGAGTTAGGTGTATACTGGTGCTATTCTTGCAAGAAATAGCATAAGCACCTAACTATGGGAGAGAGTTTGTGGCTGTGGATCCTAAACAGATTATTGGCTGCTCCTTGCAGTCTAGGCTTGGCTAACTTCTGGAGCTTAGGACACACCCATCTCACTGTCACTTGCTATTGGCTAACTTAGGTGACTCCCCACCTAGTATGCTGACTTTTGTGGAGCTGTTATTCTGCATGTATTGTATAGGAAGAAGGCATTACGATGCTCAGTTTTGCAATGCCTAGGTGCCTCTGTGAATCTGGGCCTCAATACCTTAAAAGAGGCATTTTGGCTCAGATCCTAAAAGGTATTTAGATGCCTAATTCACACTGAAATTAATGGGAGTTAGGTGCTTAAACACCTTTGATTTGGGCCAAAGTGCCTTTTATAAGATGTTGAGGCCCAGATTCACAAAGGCACTTAGATGTTGCAACACGGATCATTGCAATGCTTAATCTTTAAGGTTTGAATCAGTGTCAGCGAAGATCATGGAAGTCTTTCCATTGACTTTAGGCACTGGATCAAGCCATTAGTAACTTGCAGCATCAACCCTTCTGAGAATCCTCTGGAGAGTTATTCAGATTGCTCAAATCAAGAAGACAATGAAAATCAGAACCAGACAATGACATAAGCTGAAATATTAGAGAATTCCATTTTAGGATAGCTGTTCCTTTTCATTCATTTTCGGTAAGTGCACAATGTAATCGTTTAAAGCGCAAAGGAGTTTGATTACAATTAGATCAGAGATGACGAAGGAGTTAGCTTTCTAGAAAAGATTATTCTGTACTTTCTTTATAATTAAATGTCTGCTAACAAAGAGAACTTACAGATATTGTCATATAATACTGAATTATTGTAGAATTGGGTTGCGATATGTACAATCAGCAGTATTCCACCTTCATTGAAACATTTGAAAAACGGACTTATTTTATGATAATTTTTCAATATTTTTTAAATACACTTGACTTAGCTTACGTTTTATTACTAAGATAGGGATAGCCAAGACCAATCTGAAGAACAACAGATAGAGCTGATGGGGTGACTGATGGAAAATGACATTTTCCTGTTAGTTTTGAGTTAACTGGGATTGCATTTCTCTTGCTCTCAAATATGTTCAGGCATGAGGTAAACTAACTAGGATGCCTATGGCTTTTGAGTTTGGGGAAAAAACGGTAATTGGAATAAATGGGTGAAAGCTATTCATAGTAATTAAGCCAGCTTTTTAGCACAATAGCAGTAATGCCTTATGTGATTATGCAGCTAGAGCTGAGAGTCGCAGGTGTAGTTCTGAATGACTGAAATGGCAAGGTATTAAACAGAAGTATTGTCTTCCAGGAGTAAGGTTTATAGAAGAAAGGATTATTTCTAATATCATTTCAGTTGTAATTGTTCAATTCCCAGTGAAAGATACATTTTCACTAAATTGCATCATGGCATTTTCATAGCTTTGGCTTGCTTTAATACTATCTGAATCAAGTGCCTGAAATGTCCCATTTTATCCAATGCAGGAGGAGTCAGATTTTATTTAGAACTCTGAGAAGTTAAAAATCACTGTAATTACATTAACCTCAAATTAAGTAACAACAAGAGATATTTTGCCCTCTAAAACAAAAATTATCTCTGATTTTCAAATACCTTAAATATCAAGTATTTCTTTAGTCGCTTTAATTCTTGTAAAACTTGTCTTTTGTTTTCCATTGTTCAGATATCACACTGAAAAATTCAGTGCATACCTTTCCTGAGCTCACTAGTCATGCCTCTTTGATATATTGAATAATATGTTTTGTTTCTTCTGTGATGTCATCCTATTATGTATAGTAAATTATCCTAACAAACAGAGCTGTCTTGTTTCTTCTCTGAAGTATTCTGCTGTTGTCGGAAATAATAGTTGATAATTATCCTGTCGCACTTTTTTCCCCTGTGATATTATCAACCACTTTAAACACTCCTCTGTCTGTTCTACTGTTATATGAAATACTTTATTTTAAAGAAAAGTAAACACAAGTATATTATCAGGAGGAAGAGCTTTGTCCCAATTTCCTTTAACCTATGGAAAGATTCTTCCTTGTGCAGTGTAACTGAACAAAATGGGGGAAAAAAAGAATTAAAAAATCCTTCCCCCAGGGCCAGCAACTGGGCAGGATTTTCCCCTGGTATTAAGAGGCCTGACCCAAAGTTCATTGACTACAGTGAGGTTTTTTGAGCAGTTAGAAATCATTATTAATCGAGCATCTCTACCACGCCAAATCATGCACCATCCCCAAAAGGCCACATTCTGCAGCTTAGAAGAATTAGCTGGGGCACCAGTTGGCTAACACAACCAGGCTGAATAGGTTAAGGGAGGTGTGTGTGTGTGTGTTTGTGTGTGTGTGTGTGTGTGTGTGTGTGTGTGTGTGTGTGTGGCCTCTGTCAGTAGCATGTCCTAGCCAGGAACAGTAGAAACAGCACGTTGTTCCTTATCAGAAAAGCAATAAACAGTCCCTGGCAATGCATGTGGCAGTCTGCCTGGACCATCCTGGTCTACAAAAGCAAGAAGCATTCTGCAACAGATGCTTAGCTCCTCCCACTGCTCTTCCAACGGTATGACTGACTTGGGCAAGGATCAGGCTTTGTCCATAATGCCTTCCAATCTGTATGATAAGTTATGCTCTAAAGCATACATTTTTTGTTTGTTTCTTATACAGTCTACAAAACTTCAAGGACATATAGGGAACGTCTACTTCATCCCCTTCAGTTTACAATTCCTGATTTTTGCCATGTCCCCTGAAATCTGAACACATCTTCCCCAAGATGATGAAAAGAGCTTTAAAATGCCTATATGTTGTTAATTCTTACATGGATACCTATGGGCAGGAGAATAGGAGGAGAGGGGGTTCCTATTTTCTTCCTTGGTTTCCCAAGAAAATGTATAACAAAAGGATTTCGAGTGCACTTCAGTGATCTGTTGTGATTCTGCCTAAATATTTCGGTAGCAGTGACCTTCCTGTGTGTGCTCTTATGTTGCATGTTAGCACCAAAAAAAGAAAAGAAAACTTTAAATACTCTCTCCTTAATTTAAATCTCTGCTTTAAAAAAAAATAAAAAAGAAAACAGATTTACAAGCAGATTCAATATCTATTTAATGCTAGAAATTTCATAAATGGGTAAAAAAATATGTATAATACATAATGCAGGTGTCACGCTGTCTGGAGTGGCTCACCACTGTGAATGACTGGGCAGACTGTCAGAAACAGGGCAGATACCCCAAGCTGGTGGTGTGGTCTACAGTTCGATTTCACCAAGCTAGTAATAAATGTGACATCTTGGATCGCTATAGCAGTCTTACCACGGAGTCATAGACAGTCCTCTTAGACTCTCCAGACTATTTTGCCACCCAGACAAACTAAACCAGGGGTCGGCAACCTTTCAGAAGTGGTGTGTTGAGACTTCATTTATTCACTCTAATTTAAGGTTTTGCGTACCAGTAATAATTTTAACATTTTTAGAAGGTCTCTTTCTATATGTCTATAATATATAACTAAACTATTGTTGTATGTAAAGTAACTAAGGTTTTTAAAATGCTTAAGAAGCTTAATTTACAATTAAATTAAAATGCAGAGACGTCCCAGACTTGCGGCCAGGACCCAAGCAGTGTGAGTGCCACTGAAAATCAGCTTGTGTGCCGCTTTTGGCATGCGTGCCATAGGTTGCCTACCCCTGAACTAAACTTTATGATAAAAGGTTACTTGAACTAAAAATCACACCATATCAGGTTTTCTCAGTCCCAAAAGATCACTCATTTACCCAAGATCAGTTGGTATTCTGGATCATATACCAAAAACAATGTTGACAGCCAATTCTATAATAAACTAACTAAATATTTATTAGCTAGGGGAAAAGAATGTCTGTCTGTTATTGAGGGGTTTTTCGGTAAGTGCACAATGTAATCGTTTTAAAGCGCAAAGGAGTTTGATTACAATTAGATCAGAGATGACGAAGGAGTTAGCTTTCTAGAAAAGATTATTCTGTACTTTCTTTATAATTAAATGTCTGCTAACAAAGAGAACTTACAGATATTGTCATATAATACTGAATTATTGTAGAATTGGGTTGCGATATGTACAATCAGCAGTATTCCACCTTCATTGAAACATTTGAAAAACGGACTTATTTTATGATAATTTTTCAATATTTTTTAAATACACTTGACTTAGCTTACGTTTTATTACTAAGATAGGGATAGCCAAGACCAATCTGAAGAACAACAGATAGAGCTGATGGGGTGACTGATGGAAAATGACATTTTCCTGTTAGTTTTGAGTTAACTGGGATTGCATTTCTCTTGCTCTCAAATATGTTCAGGCATGAGGTAAACTAACTAGGATGCCTATGGCTTTTGAGTTTGGGGAAAAAAACGGTAATTGGAATAAATGGGTGAAAGCTATTCATAGTAATTAAGCCAGCTTTTTAGCACAATAGCAGTAATGCCTTATGTGATTATGCAGCTAGAGCTGAGAGTCGCAGGTGTAGTTCTGAATGACTGAAATGGCAAGGTATTAAACAGAAGTATTGTCTTCCAGGAGTAAGGTTTATAGAAGAAAGGATTATTTCTAATATCATTTCAGTTGTAATTGTTCAATTCCCAGTGAAAGATACATTTTCACTAAATTGCATCATGGCATTTTCATAGCTTTGGCTTGCTTTAATACTATCTGAATCAAGTGCCTGAAATGTCCCATTTTATCCAATGCAGGAGGAGTCAGATTTTATTTAGAACTCTGAGAAGTTAAAAATCACTGTAATTACATTAACCTCAAATTAAGTAACAACAAGAGATATTTTGCCCTCTAAAACAAAAATTATCTCTGATTTTCAAATACCTTAAATATCAAGTATTTCTTTAGTCGCTTTAATTCTTGTAAAACTTGTCTTTTGTTTTCCATTGTTCAGATATCACACTGAAAAATTCAGTGCATACCTTTCCTGAGCTCACTAGTCATGCCTCTTTGATATATTGAATAATATGTTTTGTTTCTTCTGTGATGTCATCCTATTATGTATAGTAAATTATCCTAACAAACAGAGCTGTCTTGTTTCTTCTCTGAAGTATTCTGCTGTTGTCGGAAATAATAGTTGATAATTATCCTGTCGCACTTTTTTCCCCTGTGATATTATCAACCACTTTAAACACTCCTCTGTCTGTTCTACTGTTATATGAAATACTTTATTTTAAAGAAAAGTAAACACAAGTATATTATCAGGAGGAAGAGCTTTGTCCCAATTTCCTTTAACCTATGGAAAGATTCTTCCTTGTGCAGTGTAACTGAACAAAATGGGGGAAAAAAAGAATTAAAAAATCCTTCCCCCAGGGCCAGCAACTGGGCAGGATTTTCCCCTGGTATTAAGAGGCCTGACCCAAAGTTCATTGACTACAGTGAGGTTTTTTGAGCAGTTAGAAATCATTATTAATCGAGCATCTCTACCACGCCAAATCATGCACCATCCCCAAAAGGCCACATTCTGCAGCTTAGAAGAATTAGCTGGGGCACCAGTTGGCTAACACAACCAGGCTGAATAGGTTAAGGGAGGTGTGTGTGTGTGTGTGTGTGTGTGTGTGTGTGTGTGTGTGTGTGTGTGTGTGTGTGTGTGTGGCCTCTGTCAGTAGCATGTCCTAGCCAGGAACAGTAGAAACAGCACGTTGTTCCTTATCAGAAAAGCAATAAACAGTCCCTGGCAATGCATGTGGCAGTCTGCCTGGACCATCCTGGTCTACAAAAGCAAGAAGCATTCTGCAACAGATGCTTAGCTCCTCCCACTGCTCTTCCAACGGTATGACTGACTTGGGCAAGGATCAGGCTTTGTCCATAATGCCTTCCAATCTGTATGATAAGTTATGCTCTAAAGCATACATTTTTTGTTTGTTTCTTATACAGTCTACAAAACTTCAAGGACATATAGGGAACGTCTACTTCATCCCCTTCAGTTTACAATTCCTGATTTTTGCCATGTCCCCTGAAATCTGAACACATCTTCCCCAAGATGATGAAAAGAGCTTTAAAATGCCTATATGTTGTTAATTCTTACATGGATACCTATGGGCAGGAGAATAGGAGGAGAGGGGGTTCCTATTTTCTTCCTTGGTTTCCCAAGAAAATGTATAACAAAAGGATTTCGAGTGCACTTCAGTGATCTGTTGTGATTCTGCCTAAATATTTCGGTAGCAGTGACCTTCCTGTGTGTGCTCTTATGTTGCATGTTAGCACCAAAAAAAGAAAAGAAAACTTTAAATACTCTCTCCTTAATTTAAATCTCTGCTTTAAAAAAAAATAAAAAAGAAAACAGATTTACAAGCAGATTCAATATCTATTTAATGCTAGAAATTTCATAAATGGGTAAAAAAATATGTATAATACATAATGCAGGTGTCACGCTGTCTGGAGTGGCTCACCACTGTGAATGACTGGGCAGACTGTCAGAAACAGGGCAGATACCCCAAGCTGGTGGTGTGGTCTACAGTTCGATTTCACCAAGCTAGTAATAAATGTGACATCTTGGATCGCTATAGCAGTCTTACCACGGAGTCATAGACAGTCCTCTTAGACTCTCCAGACTATTTTGCCACCCAGACAAACTAAACCAGGGGTCGGCAACCTTTCAGAAGTGGTGTGTTGAGACTTCATTTATTCACTCTAATTTAAGGTTTTGCGTACCAGTAATAATTTTAACATTTTTAGAAGGTCTCTTTCTATATGTCTATAATATATAACTAAACTATTGTTGT